>NC_061859.1:1824159-1827001 GCF_019202785.1 Penaeus chinensis
GTGAGGGATATTGAAGGGGAGGTCAGAGGGTTGAAAGTAAAGGGGTTGAGTAGTTGATAAGGGTGTTAGGGGGAGGAGGGAAGGGGGGTGAGGGATATTGAGAGGGGCGTTAGGGTGGGGGGGGTGGGGGGTGAGATCTATCCCAGGGACGCGAAGTGCTTTAAGAAGATAAAAGCGATTACGTTGTGGAGATCGAGAGCCAAGACCGCGCCTCGAGTCCTTTCGAGATGTCGGTGTCTTTGTTGTGTTTATGTTGTAGTGTTTGTGTTTATTTGTTTTGTTTTTGTGTTTTTTTTATTTAGAGGTATTGTATTTTTTTGTTGTTGTGTTGTGTTTATGCTTTTTTTTGTTGTTGTTGTGTAGTTCGTTTCCTTTACTTAAAACATAGATTTAAGTTCTCAAAGTTCATATATAACTTTCCTTCGCCACTTTTCCTCCTGCTCCGGATAAAAAACACACATTTAAATATTTACAAACAAACAAATAGATCTAAAAAGCTAGGGGTTATTAATATTTTCTCTTCTCTTCCTAAAATAAGAGGTCAGACTCTCAGAACCGTAATGAAAATATTCCTTCGTAGGCCTATGTGACCCACCGCCGTAACACGAGACTTAGAAGGGCTTATGTGTGTGTGTGGGGAGGGGAGGGGGAGGGGGGTTGTTGTCTACTAGGAATCGAAGAGTTGTTACTTATAAGAGTAGAGAAGGGGGGTACTTACAAGAATAAAAGGGATGGGTTTGTTACCTTTTTTTTCTATATATGGGGGATGTTGTTAAAAAGAAAGGGGGAAGGGGTTGTTATTTTCTAAACTAGTGGGGGGAGGGGGTTACTTACCGGAATAAAAAGGGGAGGGAGGGTTGTACCTTACGAGGAGAAAGGGGGTTGTTACTTCACGAATAAGGGAAGTGTTTGCCTACCGAGAATAAGGTAAGGGAGAGGAACACGTTGTTCCCTCGACGAATACGGGAAAGGTAGCTGTTACTCCACCGAGGAGGGGAGTCCTGACCTAAAGGGGAAGTAGACGGAGGGGTGGGGGGATGGGGGTGGGGGGAGGGATATGTAGGGCTGTTCACTCCCTAAAATAAGGGGTTGTAACAGCCCTCCTCCCCCGCCACGAAGCTGTTGTCGCCGCTGACGATTAAGACGGAATGCATGAATAACGATGAACGTGATCCATCGTCCGAAGAGACAGCCTCCTTCTCCGGACATGGCGCTGATGGGGAGGCGGGGGGGGGGGGGTAGGGGGAAGGGGAGTGGTGGGATTAGGGAGGCGGGGGGATGGGAAGTGGGGGGTTAGGGTGGGGGGATGGGAGGAAGAGGAAGAGGAGGTAGGGAAGATGGGGTGGAGTTGGAGTGGGGGAAAGGGGTAGGGGAGATGGGGATTGGGGAGAAGTGGGGTTGTGGGACGGGAAGGGATGGGGTTGGGGGTTGAGGGGTGAGAGGAAGGGGAAGGTTTTGGGGACGAGGGAGTGTTGGAGTTGGAGATGATGGAGAGAAGGGCAAGAGGGTGAGAGAGACGATAGGAGAGGGTAGGGTAGGGTGTAAGGAAACTTAAGAAGGTTGGGGAAAGGGGGAAAAGTTGGGGAATAGAGTGTATTAGGAGGGGGGGATGGCGTAATAGGGAAAAGGGTGGGGGGCAGATACTAGGATTCGAGGAAGGGGAATGAGAGAGATAGGGGAGAGAGTAAGATACAGGCACAAGTGTGGAGGAGCATGAGAGGGCATGAGAGAGGGCGTGAATAGAATTGGAAAGGGGGAAAGGGGGTGGGGGGGAGCGACGTCCCTCCCGCTGGTGATGATGACGACGGTGATGATGGTGATGATGCGATTATTCATCATCACGGGACTTCATATCTGTTAATCGCCAGCCGCTTGGAGTTTGTGTTATTGGCTTGGGGTGTTGGAGGGCCGCGCTCTGCCTGGGAGAAGGGGCGGGGCGTGTGTTTGTGCGTGCGTGTTTGTGTGTGTGCGTGTGCGTGTGTGAGTGTGTGTGTGTGTGTGTGTGCGTGTGTGTGTGTGTGTGTGTGTGTGTGTGTGTGTGTGTGTGCGTGCGTACGTGCGTGTGTGCGTGCGTGCGTGCGTGTGTCTGTGCGTGTGTGTGCGTGTGTTTGTGTGTGTGGAGAGAGAGAGAGAGAGAGAGAGAGAGAGAGAGAGAGAGAGAGAGAGAGAGAGAGAGAGAGAGAGAGAGAGAGAGAGAGAGAGAGAGAGAGAGAGAGAGTGAGAGTGAGAGTGAGAGAGAGCATAAACCTTGAATCTATAATGTATAGTAAAATTCGTTACTCTTTATATAACTATCAAATTTCTTACAGCTAAATTACCGAAAGGTGAAACATAGAAGGCATATAGACATCATAGTTCACTCCTTTAAAAAAAAGAAAAGAAAGAAAAAAAAAACAATAACCTCTACCATTAAAACAAAACAGAGCAAAACCAACATCGAGGTAATACTAGCAACCGAATGTTTAATCGTATTACCCCTTTGTAACAAGCAATAAAAAATAGTTTATGTTTATTTTGTGTGGTTAATGCAACATCTTTATTTCCCCACAGGTATGTGTTGTAACATTGAGGATGTAAACTTTAACCGTGATCCGGGAGCCACGTAAGTATCTTCATTTCTTCCACGTTGTTGATTGTTACGGAAACATACTTATATAAGTGTCTGTTTATCCATCTGTGGATAAACTTATTGGTGTGCATACAGACAGAGGGAGAGGGAGAGAGGGGAGAGAGAGGCGGAGGAGGAGGAGGAGGAAGAGGGAAAGAGTGTGAGAGTGTGTCATCCTGTGTTCCCTCTTTATCCCTCCTTTTTTCTCTCTTTCTTTCTTTTTTCTTTCTTTGC
>NC_061859.1:1827101-1844601 GCF_019202785.1 Penaeus chinensis
CTCCCTGGCTCCCCTCCCCTCCCCCTCCCCCCCCCCCCAGCTCGGGACTCCCATTATGGTTTCGGTTTGTAGGTTACAAAAGCCTTGCATTAGCGCGTCAAAGGTGATTTATGGAGCCCATATGCTTTGGCTACCCAGTGCACTGCAACCTCCCCACCTGCCTCGGTATGTCCTCTCCCCTCCCTTCTCCTCTATTTCGTCTCCTCTCCCTCCTCCTCTATTTCCTCTTCCATTTCCCCTCTCCCCTTTTTCGTCGTCCTTCATTCCTTTTTACCTCTTTCCCCTCTTCTCTTCCTCTGGACTTTTTCACTCTTCTGTCTCAGCACTTTTTCTTCCGTTTCAGCCCCCCCCCCCCCCCCCTTTACCCTTTCTACTTCCCTTCCCTTATTCCTTTCTTTCTTTCTACCCCTCTTCTTTCCTTCCATCTCCTTCTTTCCCCCCTCTTTCTCTTTCCCTCTACTCTTTCCTGTTCTCCTTCTTCCCCTCTTTCCTCTCCTTCTCCTTTCTTCTCCTCTCTTTCTCCTCCTTTGTCCCTCCCTTTCCCCTTCCTTTCGTTCTCCTTCTATCTCTCCATTCCCTTCCCCTCTCCCTCTCTTCGTCCTCCTTTCTCCACTCGTTCCCATTCCTCTATCCCTCTTTCTTTCTCCCCATTCCCTCTCCCTCTCTTCCTTCTCTCCCCTCTCTTCCTCCTCCTTTCTTCCCTCTCCCCATGGCGTTGTTGCTCTCGAATTGTTGAAATGTTGCAGGTGATGATATGTTGCAGTAGGGAAGGGGGGGGGGGGGAGGTAGCTTAAGAGGTTGGGGTTAATCAGTTAGTGAGGATTTATTTTTCTTAACTGTTTATTGTTTTTTGATTGTTTACCTTTATTTATATTGCTTTTGTCTTCAGCGTTTCTTTCCTGTGTACTTGCTGTTCTCTCTGTCTCTGTCTCTCTCTTTCTCTCTCTTTTTTTTTCTCTCTCTCCCCCTAACTCTTTATCTCTCTCTCTCTCTCTCTCTCTCTCTCTCTCTCTCTCTCTCTCTCTCTCTCTCTCTCTCTCTCTCTCTCTCTCTCTCTCTCTCTCTCTCTCTCTCCCTCCACCCTCTTCTCTCCCTCTTCCTCTGCCACCTATCCCCCTCACTACTCATCCTCATCTTCATGTTTTTTTTCTTCTTTCTTTTTTTTCTTTTTTTTTCATCCCAAGAATAGCAATCATGCACCTGACTACCTGCTTTCGGCCGCCTTATCCCTGTTGCTCCTCACCTGCTGGCCTGCCTCTGTGCAACTCGGCTCCTTATATTGTTTCGTATGTTTTGTTTTGTTTTGTTTTGCGATCTCTGTCTTTGTCTGTCTGTCTCGCCCTCGCTCGGTCTAGCTCGCTTGCTCTCTCTCTCTTATCTGTCTCTCTCTTCTCTCTCTCTCTTCTCTCTCTCTCTCTCTTCTCTCTCTCTCTCTCTCTCTCTCTCTCTCTCTCTCTCTCTCTCTCTCTCTCTCTCTCTCTCTCTCTCTCTCTCTCTCTCTCTCTCTCTCTCTCTCTCTCTTCTCTCTCTATCTCTCTTCTCTCTCTCTCTCTCTCTCTCTCTTCTATCTCTCTCTTTCTCTCTCTCCCTCCCTCCCTCCCTCCCTCCTTCCCTCCCTCTCTTTCTTTCTTTCTTTCTTTCTTTCTCATCCCTCTCCATCCCTCCTCCCCCTTTCCCTCTCCTTCTCCGTCTTTCTCTTCCTCTTCCTCTCCATCCCTCCTCCTTCCTCCCTCCTCCCTCCTCCTCCATCCCCCTCCCTCCCCTCTCTCTCTTTCTTCCATTCGCTTTCCCAACACTAACGATGTTTCTGGTTCTCACGGGTAAGCTTATATTGTCTCTAATCTCTTTTACGAATAGATCGTTTGAGCTCCACAATAACGTCGGTGTCTGAGTTTGCTGGTCTGCACTGTATAATGAACTTCGGGGCAATAGTATGGTGACGGGGTGAATAACATGAACTCGGACCCTATTGATAACCATTTATATAACAGAGGTGTCTTCCGTCTGCGATAAATACTATGATGTTGATACCTAGACCCGGTGTTCAGCCGTATTGCTTCAACAGCTGTTTCTATTACGGCCGCGATTGCCTCTGGAACGAAACTGGTAAATCGATTGTATAGTGTCGGTCCCTCGGATCGTTGACACGCGGTAGTCGACGAGCCAGTGACACAGATCTGACACAGGCATCTCCGATCAACAGCTGCGTCGACGCTCTTTACCTGACATCTTTATCTCGACACCTGTGCATGTGATCAGTTCGGGTGATAAGGTGATTGTTGATGCTGTAATTAGGGATCTTGGGATGATAAGTGGCATAAGAGGTGCCCTTTGGGTGTGTTGTTGGGGAAAGAGGGAGCGACAGGGGGAGAAGGAGAAGGAGAGGGTAAAGATGGGGAGTGAGGGAGAGGGAGAGAGGGTGGGAGAGAGAATATGAAGAGGAGGAGGAGAGGGAGAGGGGGACGGGGAGGGAGGAGAGAGAGAGAGAAATGAAGAGGAGGAGGAGGAGGAGGAGGAGAGGAAGAAGGAGAAGAAGGAGGTAGAGAGAAAATGAAGAGGAGGAGTAGGCGGAGAGGATGACGGTGAGGGAGAAGGAGGGAGAGAGAGAGAGAGAGAGGAGGTGTAAAGAAGAATGATCAGATCAAGAATAAACGTATATAAGCTTTTTACTCGCGTATGACATTAGAGCGAAAGATGCCCCCCCCCCCCCCCTCGAGCCCGTTTCTAACGACCAGATGATCAAATCACCAGATGACCTGCGACGCCGCCCATCGCACCACCCCCTCCCCCCCTCCCCCCGCCCACCGTCGTCCTCACACGCCCATCGCGACGCCCTTCCTCCGCCTCTTGTTTTCCCCTGCGCTCTCCAGACGGCGGCCGGTTATTAGCTGTGCGTAAACAACCTCTTCCTGGTCGGTCAGTCTGTCTCTCTGTCTGTCTTACTGTCTGTCTTTTTTTCTCTCACTCTCACTCTCACTCTCTCTCACTCTCTTTTTTTTATCTCTCTCTCTTTCTTCTCTTTCTTCTCACTCTCCTCTCTTTCCCTCCTTCTTTTCCTTTCTTTCCTGCTCTCTTTCTCTCTGTTTCCTACCTTCGTCTGTGGCTGAACTTCAAGAGGGCCTCTTATCAGGTGGACGGGTTTATTTTTTGGATTTTTTTATTTACGGTTCGTTATGTTTGCTTTTGTTTCTGTTTTATTTATTTGTTTTATAATTGTTTACTTCTATTTATGTATTTATTTATTTATTTGTTTATTTATTTATTTACTTGAATCATTGGTGTATTTTTTTGCGGTTGTTTTCTGGGATCGTTTTTTTTTTTTTTCGTATCGAAAATTAAAGAAAGAAAAGAAGAGGAAGAAGAATAGGAGGAAGACAAATAAAAAAAAAACAGTTGTCGGTTGGCTTTAATTTTCCTTTTCCTCCTTTTTGGGAAAAATTTAAGAGTCGGAAAAGAAACGTGTATTTACTTAAGGTGTAATTATCTCCCTCCGTGTCTTTGATTCTTTGGGGGGGGGGGTTCCTCGTCCCCCCCCCCCCACTTCTTCCTCCCTGTCTCTCTCTCTCTCTCCCCTCCCCCCCTCCCCCCTCCATCTTCTTCCCTGTCTCCTCCTCCCCTCCCTCCCCTCCTCCTGCCTCCTTGTCTTCTCCCGTTTCGCTCCCTGTGCTACCTCGCATTATATACCCTTTCCCTGTTTCATTACCTCTTCTTTCCTCGTGTGTTTGTTTGTTTGTTTGTTTGTTTTGGGTTTGCTCTCTTTTTCGCTATGTTCTTCCTTTTTCATTCTCTTTTCTTCCTCCGTTCACTTTCTGTTCTACTCCTGTTCTTTTCCTCTTCCTTACTTTTGTATCTTTCCTTTTCCTTTATTTCCTCCTTCTATCTCCCCTCTCTCCCCGTTTCCCCCTTCTTTTGTTTCCCCAATTTCTCTTCTATCTCCCCCCTTTCTCTATTTCTCTCTTCTCCCCTCTTCCTTCTCCCTTTTCCCCCACTGCCTTCTTTCTTCTACCTCCTCTCGCTTCTCTCTTTTCTCCCCTCTCCCCTCTCTTCTGGTTTCATTCTCTCGTTTTCCTCCTCCTGTTTTCCTGTCAATCCTGTTTCGACCCCCCCCCCCCCTCCCTGCACTCCTGTCTACCCTGTTTTCCCTCCTGTCGCGTACCCCCACCCCCTCCTCTTCCCTCCGCCTGTTTCCACCCCACCCCCTCTCCCCTCTCCTTCCCCCCTCCCCCCTCTTCCCTCCGCCTGTTTCCACCCCACCCCCTCTCCCCTCTCCTTCTCCTCTCCCCCCTCCCCCCCACCCCTCTGTCCTTACCCCCACTCCCCCTACCCCTCTGTCCTTTACCCCACCCCCACCCCCTCCCTAATTAACCTCCCAGGCTGTTTACTGTTCTGTCCCCCGCGCCGCCCACATGCTGCCGCTAACACTTCTCGCGGGCGGATGAGAAATATCTCCATTTGGATGTGGATAAGTGGATAGGTGGATGGACTGACTTAGGGGAGGTGTGTTAGAGGATAAGAAATGTCTTGTTGAAAACTGACTCTGGGAAAGAAGCTTTTTTTCTGTATATGTTGATAAGAAGATTGATTGATGATAATGGACGCTGGATATTTAACCATATGTGTGTCTATCTGTACATCTATCTATCTATCTATCTATCTATCTATCTATTTATATATTACGGAATGTGTAGTATTATATACAAATTGTGTATGCATGTGTGACTATGAGTCTTTTGTGTGTATGGTTGTACATGCGTGCGTTTTGTATGTATACATGCGTGTCTGTGTAACTTCACATTTACGTCACGTAGAAGTCTTTGGACGCAGCGCCTGGAAAGCACGACCTCCCTTACGTGGGCAGGCAGGTAGTCACGCACGAAGAGATTGTTACGTAAGTATGCGCCTAATGAGGTTTGGTCGGAATGTAAGGAAGTGGCTGGGTAATTGGATTAGCATTTACGAATATCGGGAGACTTTTGTTATTAAGGGAGGAAGTGGAAAGTTGGAATGGCGCTTCGGCTGAGCTCAGGGCGAGTGTTTTTTTTTTTTAAGTTTGTTTAAGTTCAGGGTGGCAAGGGGAGGTAAGTTTAATGGTCTTTGAGGTAGGGTTCGAGGCGAGTTTGTAAGTGGATGTTCTTAAAATTAACTCTTGTGTAAGTTGTAGTATGGTTATTACTATGAAGGTTTAGTACATGAAACGCAACAATATAAAAACGCAATCGAACAAACTGAAACAGTACTATTACCCTAAACCTATAATATCAACCAAACAGGTAAATATGACACACAATAAAACCTACACCAAGTTCATATGAGACCAGACTCGAGAAGCAACGCAAGATGGCGCCGCGACGGACAGCAATTCCCGCGCCAAAACCTCGCACTTGCTCCTCGCGACCCGCCATTGTTTATCGGCTCTTAATAAATTCCCCCGGTCGTTTAATCTCCTTTCCCGCTCGTGTAATCTGCCAGTCTCCTGCAGCTGGCGTCGACGCTGCTGGCTCGCCCTCGCGGTCCATTATTTCTTAGATGTTAATGATCCCGGCCGCCGCTCGTAATTAGGTGAAACTATGTGCTGAATAAAAATTGGATATTTTTTTTTTTCTTTCTTTTTCGAATGGAGTTTGGAGTATGATGTATGAATATTTTGGATTAGCTTTGTTTATGTGGGAGGTTGTGGGTATTTTATTAGGTAACTGCATTAGAATATCTTCGTGTGGTAGAGTGTAACGTCGTTTATATTTTATATTTCAAAAAGAGTTGATATTCACTCAGCGATTGTTGATGCGTTTTCTCCTCTCCTCTTTCCCTTCTTTCTTCTGTTCCCCTTCTTCTCCTTTTCCCTTTTCCCCCCGTCCCTTATACTACTCTTGTTTTCTCTCGCTTCTCCACTTCACATCTTCTTCTCTTCTCCTCTTCTCCTCTTCTCTCTTCTCCTCTTCTCTCTTCTCCTCTTCTCCTCTTCTCCTCTTCTATCTCCTCCTCTTCTCTCTCTCTCTCTCTCTCTCTCTCTCTCTCTCTCTCTCTCTCTCTCTCTCTCTCTCTCTCTCTCTCTCTCTCTCTCTCTCCCTCTCTCCCTCCCTCCCTCCCTCCCTCCCTCCCTCCCTCCCTCCCTCCCTCCCCCCCCCCCCCCCCCCCCCCCTCTACCCTCATCCCCTAACCTTCAATACTTGAAACAGTACTTATGCCTCTAAGAAAGAAAGAACATTAAATAAAATAAAATAAAAGAAAGCAAATTATCCACCAATTAAAAGGTCTGAACTGCAGCGCCCGACCGACCGACCGACCGACCGACCGACTGCAAGCGCCCGAGAGCACCAGATGCGAGGCGGTCCGGCGGAGGTCCTCGTCGACGCCCCCGACTGGCCGACCTTCTCGTAAGCGGTGAGATGAGCTGGTTCGAGGGCGAGGTCCGTTTGCGTTGCGAGGGATTGATGGATGCGAGGGTGAGGGTGGGCGGGGGGGGGGAGGTGGGGGGGAGAGGAAGGGGGAAGGGGAGGGGTAGGGGAGGGGTAGGGAAGGAAGGGGAGGAAGGGGAGGGGTAAGGGAAGAGGAAGAGGGGAGAGGAAGGGGGAAGGGGTAGGGGAGGAAGGGGAGGGGGAAGGGCGAAGGAGGGGGTAAAAGTAGTAGGAGGTGGATGGTTGGATGTTGGATGTTGAAGGAAGGAGGAAGGAGGAGGAAGATGGGGAGGAAGGAAGATGGATAGAAAACTAGGGTCATGAGAAAGATGGGTGTTAGTGGTTGCGGTAGTAGGAGAAGGAGGAGGAGGAGAAGAAGAAGAAGAAGAAGAAGAAGAAGAAGAAGAAGAAGAAGAAGAAGAAGAAGAAGAAGAAGAAGAAGAAGAAGAAGAAGAAGAAGAAGGAGAAGAAGAAGGAGAAGAAGGAGAAGAAGAAGGAGAAGAAGGAGAAGAAGGAGAAGAAGAAGGAGAAGGAGAAGGAAAGAGGTAGAACAAAAAGATAGGAGGCATACAAAAGCGAGGAAGAGGAGTAGAAAGAAGAGGCCAAGACAGAAAAAAAACGCAAGGTAGTGAAGAGCAGGAAAGACGAGAGAAAATCCAATTAAAAAACAAAATGAAATAAAAACGAACACAATATTCTACTTGAGAAAAAAAAACGCCAAAAAGAAAAAAAAAAAAAACAACAATAAAATAAAATATCAACATCAACGACAAAAGGTATTACACCAACGAAAAAGAAAAGAAAAGACAATAAGAAGAAAATAACCCACAAAAATAAATAAAAATAAAGAATTTAAGAGAGCCTGGCCAGCAGTAGTCGAATGAGTGGTTGTTAAGCTTTGAGTTATGTTAACCCCCTGTTTTATATGCCAATTTGGGATCCGGTAAGCGAGAGTTAGGGAGACAACGCAACCTCTCGCCTAGAGATGGTTAAGAAGAAGAAGAAGAAAAGCAAAGAAGAAAAAGCAACTAATTTTCTCTCCTAAGTCTTTTTTTTTTTTTTTTTTTTTTTTTTTTTTTTTGAAGGAAAAGGGTGAAGGAGAAAGGGGATACATAAATCAATTTCTCTCCTTCGTCTTTTTCTTCTTCCTTGATGAAAAAGGGTCAAGAAGAAAAGAAAATATATATATATATATTCTCCTTCGTCTCTTTCTTCTTCCTTGATGAAAAAGGGTGAAGGAGAAAAGAAAAAAATATATTCTACTTCGTCTTTTTCTTCTTCCTTAAATAAAAGGGTGAAGGAGAAAATAAGAAAAATTCTCTCCTTCGTCTTTTTCTTCTTCCTTGATGAAGAAGGGTGAAGGAGAAAAATATATATATATATATTCTCCTTCGTCTTTTTCGTTTTCTTCTTTTAGGTAAGGCCATTCAATAATTATTTTTCAGAGGAGTAGAGGAGTTGAGGGAACTGTTGCTGCGTTCAGTGTTTCTCCCTTGAAGTCGTTCTTGTCGTTGTCTGGAAGGGAAAAGGGTGGCTTTGGCGGAGGAGAGAAAAGGAAGAGGACCGAGAGGGTTTTTTGGGTTCTGTTTTTGATTTGTTGTTGTTGTTGTTGCTGTTGTTTTTTTGTCCAGTGTTTCTTTCTTTTTCCTTTTTATCCCTCTCTCTTCTTCCCATCTTTTTTCTTCGTTTGCTTTTCTCTCTCTCTCTCTCATATCCTTATCTCTCCCTCTTTTTCCCCTCCTCCTCCTCCACTCTGCGAGAGGCGAGGCGTTACGTGTGGGAAGATCAAATTGCCGATATAATATCTACGTGGTGTCTCGTGTGTGATGTTTAACAGTCGTATTGTTGTCCGAATAAGCATCATCATCCGGTGACTTACAGTACGGCCACGTTGCATTTGCCTGTGTGTGTTATCTATGCTGCATTCGGTATGGTTTTTCGCTGTACTTGTGACGCGGGGTATTCGGCGAGGCCGGGGCATGTGGGTACGCCTCGGCCCCTGTCGGATAAGCGGGTGACATACCCGATCTTCATTATAGGGTGAGCGAACAGGTTGATTACGGAGGCACCGGAGGGCAGGCAGGCAGAGGGAGAGGAGAGGAGAGGTAAATGATGGAGAGGGAGAGGGAGAGAGGGAGAGAGGGAGAGAGGGAGAGGGGGAGAGAGGGAGAGAGGGAGAGAGGGAGAGAGGGAGAGGGGGAAAGGGGGAAAGGGGGAAAGGGAAAGGGAAAGGGAAAGGGAAAGGGAGAGAGAGAGAGAGAGAGAGAGAGAGAGAGAGAGAGAGAGAGAGAGAGAGAGAGAGAGAGAGAGAGAGAGAGAGAGAGAGAGAGAGAGAGAGAGAGAGAGGAAAGGAAAGGAGGGAACGGGGTAAGGACAAACAGGCAGGGAGAGTGAGGGACAGAGAAAGTGAGAGAACAAGGGAAGGAGAGGAGAGACGGAAGGTATTGAGGGAAAAAAAACAAAATAACAGAAGGAGGGAGGAAGGGAGAGAGGAAGGTGGAGACAAGCAGAAAGACAGAAGGAGAGGAATGGAATATGTGAGAGAGGAAGAGAGAGGAAATAGAGAGAGAGAGAGAGAGAGAGAGAGAAAGAGAAAGAGAAAGAGAACTAGAAAGAGAAGAGGAAGGGAGTGAGGGAGGGAGGGGCTCCGGGGCATCCACGTAATGGCTACTTCTGGAAACCGACTGAAGGGAAGGGGGGAGGGGGGAAGGTTATTTCATGTTCTTTTTGTTCTCCTTTTTTTTCTTTTCTCGCGTTTTTTATCCGCCGGAGGGACGTTGGTGGGCTAGCCATCGCTGTCTGCTGAGGGTATGGGCTGACCAAGGGCGTGTGGGACGGGCAGAGGGCGTTGGACGGGGCGGTCAGCATTGGGTCCGTATATACATGGGTTATTATATTATTAGAGGAGGTTCGGCTTTTGGGAGAGAGAGAGAAGGAGAGGGAGAGAGAGAGAAGGAGAGGGAGAGAGAGAGAGAGAGAGAGAGAGAGAGAGAGAGAGAGAGAGAGAGAGAGAGAGAGAGAGAGAGAGAGAGAGAGAGAGAGAGAGAGAGAGAGAGAGAGAGAAGGAGAAGGAGAGGGAGAGGGAGAGATAACGAGAAGGAGAGAGAACGAGAAGGAGAGAGAACGAGAAGGAGAGAGAACGAGAGAGAGAGAGAGAGAGAGAGAGAGAGAGAGAGAGAGAGAGAGAGAGAGAGAGAGAGAGAGAGAGAGAGAGAGAGAGAGAGAGAGAGAGAGAAGGAAAAGGAGGGGGAGAGGGAAAGGGAGAGGGAAGGAAATAGAGAAGGAAAAGATGGAGGAGAGAAAGAGAGAGAGATGGAGATGGAGATGATAAAGATGAAGGAGAGAGAAAAAAAAAACAAAACAAAAAAAAAAAAAAACAGAGAAAGAGGAAAGGGAAAAACACACAAGCTGGAACAGTAAGTCTGTAAACGAACACCCAGAAGTAAGGCATGTGAACTGTGAACGCTCTGCACGGGCGTGGGTATAGCGCGTAAGAAGCTACCCTGGGCGTAGAAGGGTAGACGGAAGGGGAGATGAAGTCAGGGGCGCCTCGGCAGGGCAGGTGGGGCGAGATCAGAAGTACGTGGCCGACATGTAGGGTAGAATGATGGATATGTTGGGAGTTTGGCGTTGTTCGGGCCCCGGGCTGAAGGCTCTTATGTAGGGTAAAGGACTTTTTTTGCAGAAAGGTAGGGGAGGATGGGTAAGGGAGATTAGGGTAAGGCAGGGTAGAGTAGAGTAGGGTAGGGCAGGGTGGAGTTGAGTAGGGTAGGGTAGGGTAGGGTAGTAGAGTAGGGTAGAGTAGAGCAGAGCAAGGTAGAGTAGAGTAGAATAGAGTAAGGAAGGGTAGGTTAAGGTAGGATAGGGCAAGGTAGGATATCGCATCAATCGAGTCACATACAAAAGAGTAGAGTGGATTGGGATGCGGCGGAATAACTGAAAGTTCAAGGGAGTGAAGTCCTGTACCGGAAGTGGAACAAAGATTGGGCTGCGTGTGTTGCATGGGTCGGGACAAAGGGTGACTTTGCAGGATGCGGGAAGAGAGGAGAAGGCCGCAGAATGTGGGACAAAGGGAGCACGTTGAGAGGGACAGAGGCAGAGGAAGTTATTACGATATGTGTGTTATGCAGAACAAAGGCGATTTCAAAGGGGGAAAAAAATATGCATTTACAAAGACATGCGTGTACACATGCGTACGCACGGACACACACGCACACGCACACACATACACATACACATACACATACACATATACATACACATATACATACACATACACATATACATACACATACACATACACATACACATATACTCATATACACATATACACATACATGCATACACATACACATGCATACACTCACACACAAACACACATTCATGCGTCCGTGCGTGTTGTGTACAAGCGTGCGTGTTTGTTAACGCAAAGATCAAGGCCGAGGAATGTGCGTAGATCTACAGCGCCTCGAGATGTTCATTTCGATTTTTCCCCCCATCTCTTTTCGCCGCCTGTTTATCATCATTTCTCCTCCTCTTCTCCCCCCTCTTCCCTCACCTCGCATAGTTTCATAGGTATGCATTTAATCAAGAATCAGGGCGGCAAATATGGGCTTCCATCCCTCCGTCCGAACTGATCTCCGCCACTTATAGTATCAGGCTCTGGATCGGTTACACTCGTTCCACTTCTTCGGGGAGGGGGAGGGGGGGTAAGAGTGAGGGGGAGGGGGGAGTCATAGAGGGGGGAGGGGAATGGGAATGGGAGAGGGTAAGAGGGAGGGGGATAGGAAGGGGGAGGGTGAGAGGGAAGGTGAGGGAGAGGGAGAGGGTGAAGGAGGGGGAAAGAGAAAGGGAAAATAAGAGAAGAGAAGAGAGGAGAAGGGAGGAGAGGAAGGGACATGAGAGGATGGAAGAGGAGAGGGAAGGAAGAAAGAGACAGAGAGAGAGAGAGAGAAAGAGACAAACCGAAAATTTGAGATACCCAAGAAAGAAGAGAGAACCCGACGCAGCTATGTAAAAAAGAAAAAAGAAAAAAGAATCGAGTCATAAATGATTCATTCGACACCTGTAGCTTCCATCCCGAGTCCTCGAAACCGACGAACAGGTCCGACCAGTCCGAGCGGCGGGATTTGTCGACGTCACAGGACCTCCTCGAAGTTATTTACGATCCTCCAGGACCTCCTCGTCAGCCTGCGGTTCGTCAGAGGCTGTGTCGAGCTGTGAAGGGGACGGGAGGCGAGGTTTTAGGCCTGGCGACGGGGCGGTGGCGGGGGAGGGAGAGGGGAGGGGGGCGGGGGGGAGGGACTCGTGGCTGTGAATGGGGCGGACCTTTGGTTTTGAGGAGGGGGGGAGGAGGGGGGAGGGATGGCTTGGTTTGTGTGTGTGTGTATGTATGTATGTATGTATGTATGTAAATATGAGTAGATTTAAAAAATAAATTATGCCTATTTTTATGGTCTTTTAGCTAGTGTCATTTTTTTCCTTCACAATTCTTTACTTTCCCATAGTTGCTCCTTGATTTTGTTATGACCTCTCCTTTTTCTTACGCTGTATTCCCTTTTTTGTAACCCCCCTCCCCCATAGTAGTCTTTTCTTATCCCCTAACTTCTTCTTTTTCTCTCTCTCTCTCTCTCTCTCCCACTCTCTTTCTTCTTCGTTTTTTACCTCTGTTTCCATTCACGTCCCCTTGTATCTGAAGCTGAATGGGAAGGGGTAACTGGACTATTATAATTTGTGAATGGAGGTTTTGTACTACACGTGTAAGTTCTTGTTTTCTCCTTTTCGTTCTGTCTTGTTTTTTCTCTCTGTCTTTTCTACTATTATTTTCTTTTCTCTCTTGCAAAATGTTATTTTTCTCTTGTAGTCTTGACTGAGAGGGAGAGCGAGGAAGACAAGGATATGAATGATTTGAATAATTGAGGCCGTTAACAGTTGGTTAAAAAAATCTCATTTATAAGATTTTTTTTGTTTTTTTCAATTACACGAATATGTAGAAGGAACAACAATAAAAAAAAAAAAACATAGGCGCAGAATCGTAAAGAAAGGGAAATAGGGACAAGAACGAGAAACTATTATCCATGTTATTATATAAAAAAGGATAATAAAAAATAAGAAAATGAGCACGAGGACAAGAAATCATAGGCCTATACCCGTAATTTAGCTTTGGTATGTTTAGGATGACAGAATTATAGAGGTAAAAGAACAGTCGTAAATGAAGCTTCAAAATGTCGTGAATGAAGCCACGAAGCTCTCGTAACAGAAACAGAAACAGTCGCATTATTTAGGGGCTCGAAACGGGTGTTCGAAACGGGCGTTCGAGGCAGGTGTTCGAAACGTGTGGACAAGAGTTTTCGCCCGCGACTGGACTTATCTTATTGTATGGGGGGTGGCAGGGTAGTGATTGACAGTCGATCTTAGTCTGAAGTTGTGATATGAAGGGACTCTTTGATACTAGTAAAACTTGAAGGTCATATCTGTTTATTTTGTTGACGAGTGAGAGAGCAGGGTAAGGAAGGAGCAGGTTGATGGGGGATGGGGGAACTATATGGGGGGTTGGAGTGGGGATGAGGATAAATAGAAAAGGGGGGGGGGGTAGAAGCACAGTAAAGGGAAGTAGAGTATGGGGAATAAAAGGTAAAACTGAGAATGGGGCATGGGTTTCAAATTAGGGGTATGAGAGAGAGAGAGAGAGAGAGAGAGAGAGAGAGAGAGAGAGAGAGAGAGAGAGAGAGAGAGAGAGAGAGAGAGACAGAGAGAGAGAGATACAGAGAAAGGGAGAGAGAGAGAGAGAGAGAGAGAGAGAGAGAGAGAGAGAGAGAGAGAGAGAGAGAGAGAGAGAGAGAGAGAGAGAGAGAGAGAGAGAGAGAGAAAGAGAGAGAGAGAGAGAGAGAGAGAGAGAGAGAGAGAGAGAGAGAGAGAGAGAGAGAGAGAGAGAGAGAGAGAGGAAAGTAGGAGGGGGAAGGGGTAGGATGATAAGACGTCGGTCAGCTTTGGATGTCGAGTCACGTGATTTACGGGAGGGAGAAAGGCCTTGCTAATTGCCGATGTGTACTTCCCAAAGTAGATGTTTGAACAGCCATCCTCGGATTATTTTATATCCCGGCGGGCGAGGACTTTAGGTGAGGAGGGAGGGAGGGAGGGAGAGAGGGACGGGGGAAGGGAGGGACGGACGGTAGAGGGAAGGGAGGGAGGGAGGGAGAGAGAGACGGGGAAAGGGAGGGAGGGAGAGAGGGACGGGGAAAGGAAGGGGGGGGAGGGAAGGGTAAAGGGAATGAGTGAGGTAGAAGAGGGAGGAAAGGATGGTGAGAGGGTGAACGAGGGAGAAGAGGGAGGGAAGGATGGTGGGAGAGGACGACGGAGAGTGTGGAGTTTTAAGCCTACTCCTTCCTCATCAGTGATCACGGAATGTATTGTAAGGGGGGGGGGGGTAGGGACTACGGGGGTAAAGGAAGGGGAAGGGGGGAAGGGGTGTGATAGAGATGTTGGGGGAAGAGGAAGGTTGAAGGACAAAAATGGAGGGAGAAGGGGAAGGGTATGCTTGTAAACTGTAAGTATATATAGAGATACAGTCAGACAGACAGACAGACAGACAGACAGACAGACAGACAGACAGACAGACAGACAGACAGACAGACAGACAGACAAACAGTCAGCCATACAGACAGGAAAAATAGTTGAATATTGAAAGAAAATAAATGAACAATGAAATGGTTACAAAGAAGTTCTATTATAAAAAAAAAAGAAAACGAAAATAAACGAACATTGAAAGGCTTACGAAGAAGTTCTAAAAAAAGAAAAAAGAAAAAGAAAAAGGAGAGTGGGTAGAAAATGGAGGAAAGGGAAGAAGGAGGGGGGGAGGGGGATAACGACCCATGGATTAGTTATTATTAAGATTCGTGGAATAATTAGCCAACACTCGTATCTGCGTGTTCGGACGAGTGATGGATAAGGCCCGAATTCAACAGACACGTATTAATAGAGATAAAGAAAAAAAAAAGAATATGAAAACAAAAAATCTTATTCATTATTTATTGATGAGGGGCCGGGGATGTTTTAGTCGACTTTGATATCGTGTTTATATCAAAACATGGGGGAAGAGGGTGAGAAACTAAGGTTTGGAATTGACATTTTAAGTAGGCCTGTACGTGTTTTTTTTTTATGAAGTAAATGTTTTATTTATGTTCGAATAAATAGAGGGATGGGTAGATAGCTGGAGAAGAGAAATTGAGAGTGAGAGCGAGTGTGAGAAGAAGATGAAGAGGAAGAGAGGAAGAGGGAGAAGCAGATGAAAAGGAAGAGGGAAAGGTAGCGGGAGTGGAAGAAGGAGTGAGAGAGGGAGAGGGAGTGGGAGTGAGAGAGAAGAGAAGAAAAAAGAAGGGAGAAGGAAGATTAAACAAGATAAAAAAAATTAGACGGATACAAATCTTCAGTTAAAAAAGAGAAAAAAAAAAATGAAATACAACTAACTAAATCAATACCCAATAAGTGAAGAAGGACATTTCGGAAGACTCAGCACTACGGAGAATGTAAAGCTTCTTCCTAAAAATCCACCAGGCTCCTTATAATGGCCAGCCAACCCTGACTTCCATACAGGTTCGGAAAAATGCTCTTGCGGCCAACAAAGTGAAACAAAAAGCTCTCTCGCCAGCCTGAAGTATTTACCGTTAGGGGTACAATATGCCATGTAAGCAAAAAAAGAAGGAGGAGGAGAAGAAGAGAAGGAGAGAGGGAGAGGGAGAGGGAGAGGGAGAGGGAGAAGGGGGAGGGGGAGTTGGAGGAGAAGGAGAAGGAGGTTATATGCTGAACGTATTAAAATTTATATCAAAGGTCTATTATAATCGTGCTATTATTTCTTATAACAAAAATAGGACATGTTGATATGGTAAAAACTGATGATGATGAGGATAATAATAAGAATGACAAATAATAGCAATGATAACAACAGTAACAATAATGACAAAAGTTAATAGTGATAATGATAATAAATAACTGCAAATCCTAGGAGTAATAAGGATAACTATAATAATGATAATGGTTATGGCAATGAGGCAGTTATGATAATATAGAGGATAATCATGATTAACAACAACAGTAACAATGACAACGATAAAAGTAAAATGATCATGTCCAAGCAAGCACAGTTCCGTGTCCGTAAGCTTGTACTTACTCAACCTCCTCCCCTTCGCCACATCACTTATTTTCTCCTAACTCTTTCTGTCCCTCTCCTTGGCTTGGCTTTGCTTACAATCTGTCCATTCGTGCACACTTAATAAAAGCCTATGATCTCTCTCTTCATCTTTATCTATCTATCTGTCTGTTTTTTACTCTCTCTCTCTCTCTCTCTCTCTTTCTCTCTTTCTCTCTTTCTCTCTTTCTCTCTCTCTCTCTCTCTCTCTCTCTCTCTCTCTCTCTCTCTCTCTCTCTCTCTCTCTCTCTCTCTCTCTCTCTCTCACACACACACACACACACACACACACACACACACACACACACACACACACACACACACACACACACACACTCGCGGCTTAATCTCCAGCGATTTACTCGGCTTTGGATATGGTTTTCATCGGGTCGTGTTGCGCTTGGTTGCTTGGGGGGGAGGGAGGGAGAGGAAGGCAGACAGACAGACAGACAAAAAGAGACAGAAAGAGACAGAGAGATAGAGAAACAGAGATAAAGAGAGACAGAGAGACAGAGAGAGACAGACATACAGACAGAAAGAGAGAGGGACAGAGCGACAGAGACAGACAGACAGAGAGAAAGAGAGAGATAGAGACAGATAGACAGAGAGAAAGAGAGACAGAGAGAAAGAGAAAGAGAGAGAGACAGACCGACCAAGAGAAGCGAGAGGCCCAAGGGAGCGAACGGAGGGCCCCGCACCGAGCGCCAGACCAGCCTCGAACGCAGGACCCCCGGCAGGACGTGGTCGCCGCCGCAGCCTCCGCCAGAGCTTAGGATTAAGTTCAAGTTTTTGCGCGCGGTGCGTTTGGAGCGGCAGCCGGCCGTGGGGATTTTGTTGAACTGTCGGAACACGCGGGCGAAACACACGGGGAGGAACATGTTTAATGAAACGCACGGAGAGGAAAAGGTTTAAATTAAATACACGGGGAGAAAAAAAGTTTAAATGAAACGCGGAGAGGAAAAGGTTTAAATGAAACACGCGAGGAGGAAATGTTTAAATGAAACGCACGGGGAGGGAAATGTTTAAATGAAACGCATGGAGAGGAAAATATTTAAATGAAACGCGGAGAGGAAAAGGTTTAAATGAAACAGACTTGGAGGAACTTGAAGTAGATGATATTAATTAAATACACGGGGAGAAAAAGGTTTGAATGAAACACACGGGGAGGAAAATAAGTAAATAAAACACATGGGGGGGGGGGGGGGGGGTGCGTAAACGAAACAGAATTAGAAGAAAATGAAGTAGATACAATTAATGAACACCTGAGAAACACACGGGAGGAAAATACATGGAATAAAAAACGCGGACGGAACACAAGCGAGAGAGAAAAAAAATACAGTTGATAACCACACAGGAGGAAAATATGTATTGAATAAAGAGATAAACACATAATAGACGACAAGAGGGGAACACGGATGAAAGATAGAAGAGGAAAACACAAATGGAGCTGAAAGAACACATCATCACTATCATCACCATCATCATCATCATCAACACCATCATCATCACCATCATCATCACCATCATCATCATCACCATCACCATCCTCAACACCATCATCATCATCATCATCCCCACCATCACCACCATCACCATCATCATCACCACCACTTCCTCTTCTGACGGAATGGGTAGCAGGAGAGGAAGCCAGGAAGCGATTTACCGGAGAAGGGGGACAGGGTACTTGGCCAGGAGAGCGAGGTACTTTCCGTGCGAGGGATTACGCCGAGAGGGAGAGAGAGAGAGAGAGAGAGAGAGAGAGAGAGAGAGAGAGAGAGAGAGAGAGAGAGAGAGAGAGAGAGAGAGAGAGAGAGAGAGAGAGAGGGAGAGGGAGAGGGAGAGAGAGAGAGAGAGAGAGAGGAGGGGAGAGGAAAGAGAGAAAGAGAGAGAGAGAGAGAGAGAGAGAGAGGAGAGAGAGAGA
>NC_061859.1:1847101-1862101 GCF_019202785.1 Penaeus chinensis
ATGTATGTATCTGTGTATGTATATGCCTATCTATCTATCTATTTATTTATCTGTCTATACGCACACACGCGAACACAGAAACACACAGACACAGCAGTTGATCTCTATAGTTCAAGCACGGCATCCGAACAGGTGTGCCCCCCCCCCCCCCCCTACTCAGTGTCTTACTGGTCGATGCGATTCCCCCGAACCGCCTTGTGTTCCAGACTGATAGACTAAAAATACCCGACGCCGAATTTTCACCCGTGTTTAACTATTAAGTTTACACGACGCGGCATTCCTTCAAACCAACGCAATTATGAAGAAGAAAAATTATTACGGTATACGTGTCTATTTTTTTCTCGTTGTAGGAGTGTTATTGAATATGTGTTGGAGAATGTTTGTTTCTTCGTACGTGTTAGATGCGTGGAGATCTGTATCCCGTAAGATTGTGTTTGTAGTATGAGAAAAAAAATAGAAAAAAAGGGGAGGAAAAAATCATAAGTTGTCAACCGCAGGGTTACTCCAGGTAGGAATCTTGGGCGTACCTCAGTGTGGATCTGGTGAAGGTGGGGAGAGGGTGAGTTTGCGCTCGTCCGTGTCGATACGCGACTGGGAACGACTTACGAACTTGGAATTAAGTTTGGAAGTTCGGTTCTGGAAATAGTGTGGATATAAACACGTGCGTTTGCCGAGTGGAGTGTGCGGTGAGTCGCTGCGATGGATTTCTAACTCGAGGAAAATAAATTTGAATGTGAATAAGTTATCGACGATCGCGCGGCCGTCTGTGTCTGTGTGTGATAATCTGTAAATCTGTTATCAGTGCTAACGACGATAAAGCTAAAAGAAAAAAAAGAAATACACAAAATCCAGCTGAGAAAATGGATGAAAAGATAAGATAAAGAAACGAGAAAAGAAAGATTCAAAATAAGTTTAAGAACAGTGGTGCGGTGACTCTAGTGCGGCGGAGTGCTTTAGGCGAAGTGGTGCCCCTTGAGAGAGACCAGCGTTACGTGTGAAAAAGACGTGTGTGCACCCAACAGAGATGATGCTAATGTCCCACAAGAGAGGATTTTATTTTTCTTATTATTTTTCTCTCTTTTTGTTTATCATTTTTCATCCTCCGTCTCAGCTGCTCGTGTGTACAGTGCTTGAGATGAACAGAGAGAGATGAATTGGTGTTGATGGTTGGGCAGAAATGAGTTAGCGGTGTTTGGAGTGACTTTTTTTTTGTGATTTGGTTTTCGTTTGGTGGAATTTTTATTCTTCGGTGGTGAAAAAATTGATAGTGATTCGTTTGTTATTATTTGTATGATACGCTCGCCTGATGGAAGCTATTCTTAAAAGTTGATATATGTTTACGAAAGGGAAGAAAAGTCACCCGCCGCGTTTAATTCTCCGACAAGACGAAAGGCATCAAGAAGGTGCCGTCAGGTGCCAAGCTCTGACGTTTGCTGACGAGAGCGACACGACTGTGACAAGTGACACGACAGCCTGACACCTGACACCCAATATGGGGAGACGAAATCCGCAAATAGGCAGAACGGATATAGGCCTACCCAGCCAACCCTGCCACGCCGGAATAGCGTCGCCCGAGGAGAATGGAATGTGTAAAATCGCTTCAGTTTCCGAGAATTCAAAATCGGGGAATTGATCTACCTCCATTTCCCTCCCCCTCACAACCCCCCCCCCCAAAAAAAAAAATATAAAAAATTAAATGAAAAAGAAAATAAATAAAGAAAAAATATATGCATATAGTAATACGATAATGTATATGGTTTAAAAATATATTAATATGTATTAATTCTAAAAAATATATATATTAGGGCGAGTTAAAGATTTCAGGGTCATTCTATAAATACCAAGCGATAGGTACACATTTCCACATACCTCTCTTCATTTTCATCCTCGTGTCCTTACCCCTTCCCCTTCATCCTATACCCCCCCCCCTTTCCTCCGCCATACCATATGTCCCATCCTCTTTATACCTCTTTTCCCTCCTCTATGTCTCCTTCGTAGCTTGCTTCCTCTCTCCCATTTTCCGTCTCTCACTCTGTTCCACCTCATTCGCCTTCCTCGCTATTCGCGTTCTCCTCGTCCTCCTTCCTCCTTTTCCTCCTATTCCTTCTCCTCCTTCATCAAGTTCTCCTCCTCCTCCTCCTCCTCTTTCTTCTCCTCCTCCACCACATTCTCCTCTTCCTTCCCCTCCTCCTCCTCCCCCTCCTCCACCACATTCTCCTCCTCCTCCTTCTCCATCTCCTCTTCCACCACCTCCTCCTCTTCCTCCTCCTCCTCCTCCTCCTCCTCCTCCTCCTCCTCCTCCTCCTCCTCCTCCTCCTCCTCCTCCTCCTCCTCCTCTTCCACCTCCTCCTCTTCCTCCTCCTCCTACTCTTCCTCCTCCTCCTCCTCCTCCTCCTCCTCCTCTTCCTCTTCCTCTTCCTCCTCCTCCTCCTCCTCCTCCTCCTCCTCCTCCTCCTGCTCCTCCATCTTTTCTTCTTCCTCCTCCTCCTGCTCCTTCTCCTCCTCCTGCTCCTCCATCTCGTCCAGTCTCCTAAAGATGTTTTGGTATAATGCGTAATTTAGAGCTCCCAGGGCCCACTTTATGCTCCCAAATTATACGGGCGTGAGGGCCCTGCTGCTCTCGCATGCTTGTAGGGCGCTGCCGGCCTGGGCGTTGGGCGTGGGGGAGAGGGAGAGGGGGAGGGTGAGGGAGAGGGAAAGGATGAGGGAGAGGGAGAAGGAGAGGGAGAGGGAGAAAAGGAGAGAGAGATGGGGAAGAGGGCGAGGGTGAGGGAGAGGGTGAGGGTAAGGGATGGGGAGAGAGAAGGGTAAAGAGAAGGAAAAAAGTGAGGGAGGAACGGAAAGAGAGAGAGAGAGAGAGAGAGAGAGAGAGAGGAGAGAGAGAGAGAGAGAGAGAGAGAGAGAGAGAGAGAGAGAGAGAGAGAGAGAGAGAGAGAGACAGGAGGAGAATCGAGAGAGACCCGACTGGAGATTGCAATGCTCTTCGTCCTGTTTGCTGCCACTGGAGGAGCTGCGATCGCCCTTGCAACCAACGGCTATGTTTGCAACCGCTTTGCAATCTCGGCAAGGGGCGTGTGGCTCATCTTTAGGAGTTCAGCTGGATCATATTTTTTGTGTGGGGGGGGGGGGGTAGGGGGGGCCACGGGTGTGTTGCATTTTGTATTTCTTTGTTTTTATTATTATTTTTTTTTTTTTTCTTATTATTCTTATTTTAAATATTATTACAGATTGTGCTACTTTTGTTGGTTTATCACTATTATGATGATGATAATACCAATAACGATAACAGTAATAATGATAATGACGATAACAACAATGATGATGACGATAACAGTGACAGTGGTTATATCAATAGCAATGATAATGACGATAACAACAACAAGGATAATGATAACAATAACAAGGATAATAATGATAACAATAACATCTACAACAAATCAACAGTAATGAAAATGAAGATTGTAATAATAGTAATGGAAATGGTATTAGTAGTAATAACAATTGCCATGATAATTACGATAATGATAATGATAAAGATAATAATAATTGGCATTGTCATATCATAATAATTTATTTTATTATTTATTACTACCACTTTACTACTACCATTACTACCACTTCTACTTATAATCCTGCTACCATTACTACTGCTACTACTTTTTTACTTAAGATACTATGGCTAAAACTACTACAGTCTTTATCATAAAAACAAACAAACAAATAAACAAAGACATTAATATTTTCTTTAATTATCAGCATGCTTATCGTTCGCATCATTTACTGTTGTTTTAAAAATATATATTGTCGATTAATATTATTGCTATTGTCTTTGATATTTATTTTCTCTGTCACTGGTGTTTGATAGTCACTGTTTTTATTAATGTTGGCGTAATGATGATAATGGTGATTACGGCAATGGTGGTGATGGTGATGATAATGATAGTAATGATGATGATGATAATAATTATTAATGATAATGATAATGACATTGGTAATAATAATGAGAATGATAGTTGAGATGTTTAAGAAGGTGAAAATACCAATGATAATGATCTTAATTATAAAGATGATTGAAATTATGATATTGATAGCAACGGTTATACTAATATGGTAGTGATGATTACTGCCCGTGCATTTTTTATTATTATTGACTTTATTGTTATATTTGTGCTTTTATCAAACTTCATTTCTACCAGGCGTAGTTTTTCATATTTAGGCTATTACTGTTGTTATTGTAATTATCATTGTTATTATGGTTATTGTTATCAGTTAATGTTATTATAATTATTATTATCATCATCATCATCATTATCATTATCATTATCATCACCATCATCATCACTATCATCATCATCATCATCATCATCATCATCATCATCATCATCATCATCATCATCATCATCATCATCATCACCACCACCAACACCACCACCGCCATCATCATCATCACCATCATCATCAGTATTGATTTTATAAGAATATCAAACTACCACACAGATTCCTCATGCTAATTTCTACTACCAGTCCAGCAGTTAAATCAAGCTTCGGTCTCGGGAGTCGGCCTGTTCACTGCACGCCATCTCACGACCCGTTCGGAGATAGGCCTAAGCTTTCCGATATTTGACACACACGCACGAAGAGTTTATGTGGAAGATTTTTTTTTTCTCTCTCTCATTATTTGCTCTTCTTTTGTTTCTGTTTTTTGTTTTTTTTTGTTTTCTTCTTCTTTCTTTGTTTCTTTGTGGTTTTGGTAAATGGCTCAGGGTTGTAAAACTTTTTGAGGATTGAAATTATGTTTTTTTTTTGTTTTCTGTTTGTTTTTGTTTTAATTTCGAGAGGTCTTTATTGTCTTTGTTGTTGAATGTAGACTGTTGTTTGCCAAGCGGTTTCGATTTTTTGTTGGAAATAATTTTCTTCATATTTGGATAGATCTTATACAAAAAAAGAAAAAAAAGTCACCATGATTATAACTAAAATTATTAGGGAAGAATTTATAATTGGAGAGAGAAGCTGTACATAGAAGTTTTTTAGAATGACTGTGATTAAATACAAAAGAATATTCACTCCAGCGTTTTTTTTTTTTCTTTTCTTTTCTTTTCTTTTCTTTTCCTTTCCTTTATTTTCTTTTTTAATGAAAGACACCGTGATTAAGCACACAAAACACCGCCGAGTTATCCGAAGTTATATAATTTCCATAGTGCGTATTGACCGAGATGACTTTCCAATCTCGCCGCAACAGGTATAAAGTTGTTCTCCGCGTGCTTACCGGCCTATCGTGTTCTCCAATCGCGAGGTGTTGGGCCAGGCGGCAGGTGAATAAATAGGTTTGATCAGGCTGCGTCCGCCGAGCACCTAGAGCCAGCGATAATCACCTGGAGAGGAACCTGATTAATCAAAAACAATTTTTTTTTTTTCAACACCGGGGGGGACGGACGGTGGACGGAAGGGCAGGGCTAGCGACTGGCGCTACTTTACCGTCCGCCATGACTCGTCTTATTGCGCCGCGACGTGTCATCCGCGTTTGTTTATATTGTTTGGTCTTATCTTAATTAACATTCTGGTCGGTGGGTGCTTCGTGGCGTTCCGTGGAGGGCCTGGGAGAGAAAGAGAGGGAGGGTTGGGGTGGGGAAGGAGAGGGAGAAGGAAGGAAAAAGGGAGGAGAGAGAAATGGAGGAAAGGATGGGAAAGGAAGGAGAGAGGGTAGAAGAAAGGAGGAAGAGAAGGATAGAGGGAGAGGTAGGGAGGAAGGGAAGGATGGAGGGAGAAGGGAGAAAGAAGGAAGGTGGGAGAGGGTGAGAAATTAAAGGAAGAAGGAGAGAGGGAAATAGAGACAGACAGGCCAGAAAATGATGGAAGGAGAGAGAGAGAGAGAGAGAGAGAGAGAGAGAGAGAGAGAGAGAGAGAGAGAGAGAGAGAGAGAGAGAGAGAGAGAGAGAGAGAGAGTGGATCAGCGGCTTCGCTTAGCTTTTGTGTTGAAACGTGAGGAGGTGAATGCTGCTTAGGGAGCTGTGTGTTTCATTGTTAAGATGTTGCTGATTCGTTTCTTTTCTCCCTCTGTGTCTGTCTGTCGATCTCTCTCTCTTTTGTTTGCCTGTCGGTCTCTTAATGTCTGTCTGTTTTAATCTCGTTCTCTCTCCTGTCTTTTCTATGATCCTCTTCTCTCTCTCTCTCTCTCTCTCTCTCTCTCTCTCTCTCTCTCTCTCTCTCTCTCTCTCTCTCTCTCTCTCTCTCTCTCTCTCTCTCTCTCTCTCTCTCTCTCTCTCTCTCTCTCTCTCTCTCTCTCTCTCTCTCTCTCTCTCTCTCTCTCTCTCTCTCTCCCTCTCCCTCTCCTTCTCTTTCCCCTTCTCTCCCCCTCTCCCTCTTCCTGTCCCTCTCCCTCTATACCTCTCCCCCTCTCACTCCCTTAACCTCTCCCTCTCTTTCTCCATCATCCTCTCCCTCCCTCTTACTCTCTCTCTTCCTCTCTTCCTCTCTCTTTCTCTCATATCTTCCTTTATCTCTCTCTCTCTTTCTCTCCTCATGGGGTGCCAAGTTTGCAGTCCCAAGTACTCGGCTGCTGATGAAATCTCCGACGCCTTCCTTTTGTTTACGTGGTTTTGTGTGCCCTTGTCTCCTCTTGTTGCTTTCGTCACTTTCTCTGCCTTTAAGGTTTGGTGTTTCGAGGCTGGAAATGCTATTGTTTTCGTGTTTTCTTTTCTCCTTTTTTTGCTATTCTTTCTTCTCGTTTTTTTTTTTTTTTAAGTTCTTCTGAATTGAGAGTCTTGGTGTGTTGTTGTGGGCTTTACGTGTTTGTTAAGGTAGAGGAGGACTGACCATTTGTTGAACCCCAATAAGGTTCAAGTCGTTTACCTAGCATAAGTTTTTTTTTTCGTGAGAGTTTTCGAGGACGTTATAACAAGCTCTGGCAGTGCAAACTTTGTAACGTAAATTAAGGGGTTTAAAGAAAAAGGAATAGAGAAACGTAATCCCCTCGTAAAAAATATAACCATAATTATTTAAACAAAAAATCTTAACATTCATAATCACCTCTATTAAATCTTCAAAAAAAACAAAAAAACTCAATAAATGTATAAAAAGCCACACATATATGCTACGATAACTTTTGCTCTCTCTCTCTCTCTCTCTCTCTCACACACACACACACACACACACACACACACACACACACACACACACACACACACACACACACACACACACACACACACGCACTCACACACACACACACACAAACGGACCTACTCCCGGGCTGGCCACAGGGTCGAGTGTGAATGGCAAGACATGCTTTGCAAGCCCCGCCGACAGCGCCCATTGTTGTTGTGCAGCGAGCCTCTTACGCCGGCCAAACACACCTCCACCGCCGCCTCCACTCCGTCTCGGGAACTTGAGTCGCTCCATCCACTCTCCTTGGGTGGGAGAAGCAGGTGGAGGTGGAGAATGGGGTGGGAGAAGGCTGGGAAGGAGGTGGGAGGGGAGAAAGAGGAGGAGGAAGGAGGTGGGGAGGGAGAAAGAGGAGGTGGAAGGAAGTGGAGGAGGTGGGGAGGGAAAAAGACGTGGAAGGAGGTGGGGGAGGAAGGGGAAAAGATGGGGAGAGCGAACGAAGGAAAAGGAGGAGGTGGGTAGAAGGGAGGAGGAGTTGCGGAGGGAAAAGGAGGAGGGGAAGGTGAGGAAGGAAAAGGACTAGAAGAAGAAGGTGGGGGGGGGGGGGGGGGGGGGGGCGGAGAGGAAAGACGGCGGACGGGAAAATGGAGTGTGAAGGGAGAGAGATAAGGAGAGGTAAGAGAGGAAGGGAGAGTCAGAGGGCGATGAGAGAGACGGAAGAGAGTGAGAAGGAGCAGGCGAGAGAAGAGAGGCAAAGTAGAAGAAGAGAGAATAAAGAAGTGGATAAGGAGGGACGACAGAGAAAAAGGGAGAAAGGAAAGGGAGAGCGAAAGAGGGATTAGGAAAGACAGGTGAAAGGGGAACCACATATAGGGATAATAACATGTAAAACAGTATGACTCTGCACTTATAACATAAAGGGAATAGCATTTTCTTGTTAATTTTCGTGCCTATATACACACCAGTACCAGAAATAATACTAATAATAAAATAGAATAAATATTTATAGAATTAATTACCAAACAAGTGTTTATATATACAGACAACAAAAGAATTTAAGTATTCGGTTACTCTGATACACTTGTAAACTTATTTACATACACACACAAAGGGGAGCTAGACAGGTGAGCACGCAAAAGCTCGAAGGGTTGCTCAGGCAGGTCTTAAGATGGTCAACATACTCACTCTTATATCAAGGTGATTATTTGGTGCCGCTATATTTGCAGGTTTGTGCGTTTGTGAACATGTGAAACTACACAAGAAAATGTATTTGGGTGTATAGATGTTTTTTTTTTTTTCCCTTTCTGTCTGTCTGTCTCTAGATTATGTATTTATATTTATCAATTTATCTATCTCTCTGCCAGTCTGTCTCTCTCTCTCTCTCTCTCTCTCTCTCTCTCTCTCTCTCTCTCTCTCTCTCTCTCTCTCTCTCTCTCTCTCTCTCTCTCGCTATCTCTGTATCTCTCTCTCGCTCTCTCTCTCTCTCTCTCAATCTCTCTCTCCTTCTCCCTCTCCCTCCCTCTCTCCCTCTCCTTTCCTCTCTCCCTCTCGGTATCTCTGTATCTCTCTCTCTCACACATAAAAAAGAAGGAAAATACCCCCCCCCCCCCCCGTCTTGCAAGGAGCGAAAACCATGTTGAAAGAGCCCCAGCACAATGCAAGGAAGAAAATAACCCGTGCTTGCATTCTATTGCAAATATGGGTAAGCATGGGAAAGCACAATGACAGAATGAGCTTAAATCAGGGTGAGATTCTGGCCTTGCTGTGTATTGTGGGGCGTCTTGGGGTCGCTTGTTTGCAAGTCGGAAATAGAGTGGCTTCGAATTATGGATTTTTTTTCTTTGTGTCTTTTTTTTTCTGAAATCGGTGTTATCGGTTGGTGTTCAGCATTGTTTGTGTTAGTTGAAGTGGTTATGTTTGTTTGTTGTGATTATATTTGTTTTTCTATAATATCCATCGCTGTGTCAGTCTTTTTGATGCCATTATTTTTTATCAATATTGTTCATATTATTATCATCAACGTAACTGTCACCATCGTCACCAGCTGTTTAGATATTTTTCGATTCATCACAACAAAACTTTTTATCTTTATGCGAGCAGTAGCTTCCATACTGAGTATATAAATAAAATAAAAAAACATAAATTATTAACTTAATCTCGGTAATTTTTCACATAACGAATCGAAAACATTATATATATAAGCGACACGGGAAATATTCGTAAATGGCATACGTAAGATAAACCAGTGACGTGGTATGCAAACGCAATAAGCAAAATACAGAAAACAGACAAACCCCAAATAAACCATAGACACGGTAACCTCGAGACCGATAACCCCCCCCCCCCCCCCCCCCCCCCCCCCCCCCCCAATCAAAGGTTATCAGAGGAGCCGAGAGGGGCATCCATTAGGGCCAAGGCGGAAAGGCCAGTGTCAGTGCCCCGGCCGTAAACAGACGCCCTATTTCAGGGTTGCACAATCGAGGGTCCTTCTCTGCGTCTCGCCCTCCGCCGTAAACACCTCGGATGCCTTATTTCAGGGTTTCGCAACGGCCGCTCTTCCCTCCCAAGGGCGCCGGAAATAGCGTCTGGCCGGGAGACGCTCGTGAGCTCCTTCATCTTCTTCTTCTTCTCCTCTGCCTTCTCCTCCTTCTTCTTCTTCTTTTTTTCCTCTTCTTTCCCCTCCTCCTTCTTCTTTTTCTTATTCTTCTCTTCCTCCTCCTCCTTTTTCACCATCTTTTCTTCTTCTTTTGTATCCTCCTTCTTCTCCTTCTCTTTATTCTATTCGTTTTCTGCTCTATTTTTTGTTACTATTCTTATCTCCATTTTCCTTACTTTTTGATTCATCTTCTCTTTTATTCTTCCTTTGCACATCACCATCATCATCTTTACCTCTTGTTTTCTTATTCTTATTTTTATTTAACTATTACTACTACTACTACTACTTAATCTTATATTTATTCCTCCTTCTCCTCCTTCCTCCTCCTCCTCTTCCTCCTCCTCCTCCTCCTCCTCCTCCTCCTCCTCCTCCTCCTCCTCCTCCTCCTCCTCCTCTTCCTCCTCCTGTGGCAACGTCCCTCGGGCTCCAGTTAAAGGATATGAGAGCTCGCCATATGGCAAAGTAGCAATAGCCAGAGGGTAGAGGTAGAGAAGAAGGAATACATTTGACGAGAGACAGACAGACAGACAGATAGACAGAGACAGAGAAAGAGTGTGTGTCTGTGTGTGTGTGTGTAAGAGAGAGAGAGAGAGAGAGAGAGAGAGAGAGAGAGAGAGAGAGAGAGAGAGAGAGAGAGAGAGAGAGAGAGAAAGAGTGAGAAAGAGTGAGAGAGAGAGAGAGAGGGGTAGAAAAAGAAAGTAAGAAAGAGAGAGAGAGAGAAAGAGAGAGAGAGAGAGAGAGAGAGAGAGAGAGAGAGAGAGAGAGAGATAATAATGATAAGTGAATGAGTAAATTTTCCCCAAGCTGGAAATGAGACCAGACGAGAAACCTTGACTCAGACATTACTCTTAGTCAGAACGAAATTGAATATGATTTTTTTCTCTTTTTTTTTTTTCCTTTTAAGTGTAACAGGAACTCCTTCTCTCACTTTCTCTCTCTGTCCTTGTTCGTGTGTGTGTGTGTGTGTGCGCGCGTCTGTTTGTTAGTTTGTCTAGTCTCCCTTTTCCTCTCTCTCTCTTTCGCTCTCTCTCTCTCTCTCTCTCTCTCTCTCTCTCTCTCTCTCTCTCTCTCTCTCTCTCTCTCTCTCTCTCTCTCTCTCTCTCTCTCGCTTTCTCTCTTTTTCCTCTCTCCGTCAATCATGCTCTCACTCTGTCTTAATTTTCTTATTTTTGTCAAAATTATTATAATTATTTTTTATGCAAGGCCATTGATTAGCTCCTGGAGGATACTTCATTTGCATAACACCAAAAGGAGTAAAAAAAATCGTGTTCGGAATAACTGAAAGGCTGTAAATGGTTGCCGGGTGGCTTGGAGCGCGAGGGAGTCGGACATTCGAGCTCAGTGACTCAGCGAGTCTCTCTCTCTCTCTCTCTCTCTCTCTCTCTCTCTCTCTCTCTCTCTCTCTCTCTCTCTCTCTCTCTCTCTCTCTCTCTCTCTCTCTCTCTCTTTCTCTCTCTCTTTCTCTCTCTCTTTCTCTTTATCTTTATCTGTCTCAGTCTCAGTCGACCCTTCAGAGGTCGATTATAATAATTATAATAATAATTAGTATTACTATTATTAATGTTGTTAGTATATTATTCGATTTATTTCCGGACATATCTTTCTTTCTTTTTTGTTATCACTGTTATACTAGGCACTCCCTTTCGCCAGGGACTTCGCTAAGAGGCATTGCGGTCTCGCGGGGCGTCCGGGAACCTTGGACTTTGGGTGTGAACTTCGGACACGAGTCAGCAGCCAAGCGGTTGATTTAACGCTTCCGTAGGCGCAGCGACGGTTCTGATAATCATTATTGTATTTTTTTAAAAATATTATTGGATTTTCATAAAGATTGTTTGGGGGGGGGGGTAGAGGTAGATAGATGGATAGATAGATCGTGAGCATAGGTCTGGTTTAGTTCTTTTTATGAATGGGATTTTTTTTTTTTTTGTATGTGTGTGTGTGTGAGTGTGTGTGTGTGTGTGTGTGTGTGTGTGAGTGTGTGTGTGTGAGTGTGTGTGTGTGAGTGTGTGTGTGTTTGTGTGTGTGTGTGTGTGTGTGTGTGTGTGTGTGTGTGTGTGTGTGTGTGTGTGTGTGTGTGCATTTGTGTGTGTGTGTGTGTGTGTGTGTGTGTGTGTGTGTGTGTGGGCTGGTGTTGTGGGAAGAACGTGTTTTTTTTTTTGTGTGTGTGTGTCGGAGAAAGGTGAATGGCGGCGGTCGCCTTCCGAGCAGGTGCGCAGGCGAGGGGCGGCGGAGCAGGAACCCTTCCGTGTCGACTGGAAAGACGCGACGAACTGCCTCGACTGCCTTGGCCTCAGCGCTTCCGTCGAGGAGTAGCTTTTAAGAGACTTAGAATTGATTCCACTTCCTCCTCGTCTTCTTTCACTTCCTCCTCTGCCTCTTCTTCTTTTCTTCTGTACTTCTTTTAATTCCTCCTCCTCCTCCTCCTCCTCCTCCTCCCCACACACACATACACACGACCTTCTCGTCCCGCCGCCGCCGCGTGTGTCGAACATGCAAAAAGCCCCTTCATTAATAGAAGATGAATTAAAGCTGCATTTCTTTTTTTTTTATCAATTTGGCCCGATCGCCGGCCATTAATCACTGTCAGGGGAATCGCCTCTCGGGTTGTGTGCGGGGCTGTTTTACTACAGTTCGTGTATATCGGCGGGGGCTAATTTATCCGCCAGAGTGTCGAGTGTAAACAGATCATTCGTCAAGTAATCTGATAGAGTGTCTCCTTTTTGTGGCCTGTGGGACAGCTAGGGATAAGACAATTCTGTGGGAGAGAGTGTATTTCTGTGTTTATATATGTACATGTGTATATATGTGTGTGTGTGTGTGTGTGTGTGTGTGTGTCTACATGCGTGTGTGTGTCTACGTGCGTGTGTGTGTGTGTGTGTGTGTGTGTGTGTGTGTGTGTGTGTGTGTGTGTGTGTGTGTGTGTGTGTGTGTGTGTGTGTGTGTGTGTGTGTGTAGATGTACGTATACGTGTAGTGCAGGTGTATGTAGGTGTGTGCCTGTGGCGACGTTCGCACGGTCACACATGCCTCAAAAACAAACACCTTACTCCCACACTCGACCCGCGCGGATCCCAAAGACGGGCAAGCACTCACAAGACTCCACCAGCACGCTTAACGTCAAAAGGAGGAGAGAGAGAGACGTCAAAGCGCCGTTGCTCGCGTGCCATTGTTGTGCCATTACTGTCACACAAACGACGCAGTCCATCGCCGGGAGACAGACGCCCTGAGGAGGACCTCTGACCGGGGAGGTCTTGTGGGAATCAGGGTGGAATGGAGGTGGAGGGAGAGGGGGGGGTGGGGATGGAGGTGGAGGGAAAGGAAGAGGTGGGGGTGGAGGAGAGGTGGAGGGAGAGGAGAGGCAGAAATAGTGGAGAAAGTGGATGGGAGTGGGAGTGCAGGTTAAAGGGAATGAAGAAGGGATGAGAAATAGTGGAAGAGGAGGGAAGCATTGGGTATTGGGGGGGGGGAGGAGGAATAGATAATTGTGATGATGATGGAGAAAGAAAGAGGTGAAAGAAGAAAAGGAGATGAGGAAAAAGAAATAGAGAGCGAGAGGGAATCGAGAAAAAAAAAAAAAATTAAAAAACTTAATGGAAAAGAAAAAACAAAAAAACATAAACGAGACGACGTGACGCGTGTCCCACCTCCCCCTCCCCTCCCCTCCCCTCTCCCCCTCCCCCACCCCTTAAAAAAAAAAAACAACAGTTAAAAAGTAGAAGAAGAAAAAAAAAAAGTGAAAATAAAAATTGTCACTCTTGTGGGCTGTTGGGTGTGTGATCTGAAGAGTTAACAGGCGAGGCTTGGTGAGAGTCTCGCTTCGCTGACATTATGGGACAGTCTGACGCGAGAACCAAAGGACATGCTGGGCCGGGCGCGGGGGCTGTCGGTCGCCCAGTTTATTGTTATGGTTTTCCTGTTCTTGTTCGGTGGGTGTTGGTTGTTATTCTTTTTTTTTATTTGTTAGTTTTTTTTTTTTTTTTTTTTTTTTTTTTTTTTGCGGTGGGGGGGATTGGTTGCTTGTCGGGTTTTTAAGTATTTTTCGTTTTATTATGTATCGATTTTTTTCGTGTTTCTTTTTATATATATATTTTTTTTTTTGTATTTTTTTTTTTTTTTTTTTTTGTCTTTGTGTCTTTTTCTTTTTTTTGGCCCGTGATCGTAATCTCGTATTATTTTTTTCGTTCTTCTTAATCTCTCAGAAGTAATTAATTAATTACTTAATTACTCTTAATCTTATTGTGCTGTGATTATTTTCAGGAAAAAGAGAGAGAGAGAAAGGAAAAAAAAAAAAAGTGAAAGTGTTCGACATGTGATTCACGGATGGAAATTGTGTTACAATTCATCTACCTCAGAATTTCATGTATTATTACCAAAGAGATTTTGTTTATTTTGATATTATTGTGTATTTCATTCTGGAAAATATTCCCGTCTCTGAAAAAGGAAAAGTAAAAGTGCGTGGAAGAAATTTAAATCGGTCTTTTGTGTATGTTTAGAAGGCTTGCTTTTTCTTTAAAGAGAGAAAATCGGGAAAGAAAAACAAAAGCGTTTGAGTTTTCTTTCTAAGAATAAAAGAAAAAGAAAAGAAAGGAAAAGAAGAAGAATTTAAACAATTGATTCTTGGTTATTAACGATGGAAACCACTCAGGATGACGCGACTAGGATCCAGAAAAGGCCAATTAATGACGTCATCGCCGCGACGACCACCGAGTGATGACGACGACCACCGCCGAGACGATAAGATAAGATAAGGCGTTAAGTAGGATGCTCCCGTATCTCGCCGAGGGATGCTGAGGGTGACTGGCAAAGCACTCGAAGCAACACGGTGCCTTGTTATCGAGAGAGAGAGATAAAAAAATCTCTCCTTTTTTCTTTTTTTTACACATCTATTTTAATTGGACGTCCGAAGAAGTGACGTAAGCTCTGACGTCACCATGTCGCTCAACCTGACGTCACCGAACAACACGGGCGCCGTCAGACCCGACGCGTCCAACCTGCTGATGTGCAAACAGTGGTGGCGCGTGTGCTGGGTGTACGGGGATCAGTACAAGCAGTACAGGCACTTGTACTCGAAGAAGAGCAAGATTAACACCCTCAGGAGCAAGGACACGAACAAGGACACGAACAAAGACACGAACAAGGACGCCAATCGGGAAAATGAAAAGAACGACCATATATGCGAAGGGTGAGTTTCTTTTGTTTTTTTGTTTTTTGTTTTAGGGGCGTTTTCATTTTTTTTTTTTTTTT
>NC_061859.1:1872101-1879601 GCF_019202785.1 Penaeus chinensis
AGCAGAAGATTGGGGATTGTGGGAGGAGATTGGGGATGGGAGACGATTGGGAATTATGAGAGAAGATTGGGAACTTGCAGAAGATTGGGGATTGTGGGAGAAGATTGGGAACTTGCACAAGATTGGGGAATGTGAGAGAAGATTGGGATTTTGCAGAAGATTGGGGATTGTGAGAGAAGATTGGGAACTTGCACAAGATTGGGGAATGTGAGAGAAGATTGGGCATTTGCAGAAGATTGGGGGTTGTGAGAGAAGATTGTTAACTTACAGAAGATTGGGGATTACCAGAAGATTGGGGACTAAGCGAGAGGATTGGAGACCAAGATTAGGTAAACGCCAGTACGACGAAGATTTCTATCCGTCGCCATAATTGCCCGAATGCACCCATTAGAAACCCCCGCCAAAGGTCCTCGAAGCCGTGGCGTGACTAATGCCCCGATCTCGTTCTGTTTAAAGGGCAGGAAAGATTATCGAAACTTCTTTCCTCCTCCTCATGTTTTTTTTTTTCTCGATTACTTTTGCGCGGGTGAAGGTATTTATATGTCGACGTGTCTTGCATTTGGAAATAGGAAAAATGGTTGTTGTCGGTTCCCTTCTCTGTCGGTCGGTCTGTTTGGCTCCGTCTCTCTTTCTCTCTCTCTTCCTCTTTGTCTTCCTCTTTGTTTTCCTCTTTGTCTTCCTCTTTCTCTTCCTCTTTCTCTTCCTCTCTCTATCTCTCTTTCTCTTTTCTCTCTTTCTCTCTTTCTCTCTTTCTCTCTTTCTCTCTTTCTCTCTCTCTCTCTCTCTCTCTCTCTCTCTCTCTCTCTCTCTCTCTCTCTCTCTCTCTCTCTCTCTCCCTCTCTCTCTCTCTCCCTCCCTCCCTCCCTCCCTCCCTCCCTCCCTCCTCCTCCTCCTCCTCCTCCCTCTTTTTCATACACGTAATGATAATTTGTCACGTAGTTTGAGAGGCGTGATTAGCGGTACAACAGACGAGAAGCAGTTGTTCATCGTCGTGCGAGGTGGAACAGCGGCGCCAAAAGTGTACCACGATGTTGTTCCATTTAACGTCGACCCGAGAAATGGCAGCCTCGCCCCCCACCCCCCCCCCCCTCCTCTCCCCTCCCTCTTTTCCTTCTTCGCTTGATCTTCTCCTCTGCTTTATTTCATCTTGTTTTCTTTTTCTTTATTCTTGTTTGTGCCATAGTGGATCAGAATAAATTAGTTTCATATATAAATATTTTATTAGTTATTAGTGTGTTTACTGTATTATTCTCGTCATTATCATCATAATCATTATCATCATCATCATCATCATCATCATCATCATCATCATCATCATCATCATCATCATCATCATCATCATCATCATCATCATCATTATCATCATCATTATCGATAAGTATTAGTATAAATGTTATTATTATTATCATTATTATTATTATTATTGTTATTGTTATTATTCTTGATGGTGGTGCTGCTGTTATTGTTGTTATTGTTGTTGTTATTGTGCATGAGTACGCTTGCATTTCTGTTTCCGATTAGGCTAATAGTCCAATAGTAATGACTGCTCCACAACCACTCTCTGGATGCGGGGGTTGGGGGGGAGAGGGGGTGGGGGGAAGGGGGGGTTCTCTCCTCACGTCGCTCAGTCACGTTTTCATGCCTAGTTAACTCATTTACAACGCACAGGAAGTTGTATTGATGTTCCACTTAAGCCATTGTTTTTTTTTCTCTCTCTGTTTCTGTCACTGTCTGTCTGTCGGTCTCTGTCTCTTCGTTTAGTGTCTGGCTCTCCTTCTCTCCACTCTTTCTTTCTCGTTCTCTCTGTTTACTCGCTTGTCTCCCCCTCCTCTTTCTTCTTTGTCTCTTCCTCCTCCTTTTCCTCCTCCTCCTCTTCCTCCTCCTCCTCCTCCTCCTTTTTGTTTCTTAGACAAAACTGAGGCATAAATATTTCGCTATATATATATATATATATGTATATATATATATATATATATATACATACATACACATATATATATATATATGTATGTATATATATATATATATATATTTATATATTAAACACAAGTTTGCTTAGATTTCTATCCCTGTTTCCGAATTCCTGGAGGAGTGAGTTGCACGATCCACAAGTCGAGTGGGATGATGATGATAAAAACAAACCACGAGAGAATATACAAAATTTATTGACACAGAAATTAAACTGCGGCGGGTGTAAAAAAATAGTTCTTCCAGGAGTGCGCCAAGAATGCTAATTTTGTCTTCTGCCTTCTCTCTCTCTCTCTCTCTCTCTCTCTCTCTCTCTCTCTCTCTCTCTCTCTCTCTCTCTCTCTCTCTCTCTCTCTCTCTCTCTCTCTCTCTCTTTCTCTCTTTCCCTTACCCTTTATCTCCTACTCCTTAGCTATTACTTCTTACTCTCTACCCATTCATCTTTACCGCTTCCCTCTCTCTCGTTCCCCCCTCCCCTTCCCCTTCCTCTTCCCCCTCGTTCCTCCTCTTCCTCCTCCTCCTCCTCCCTCTCTCTCCTTCTCCTCCCTCTCCCTCCTTCTCCCTACTCCTCCTCTCCCCTCCTTCTTCACCCACCCCTAACCCTCTTTTTCCTTCTTCGTCTCCCCCTTTCCCTCCTCCCACCTCCTTCTCCCTCTCCCTCTCCCTCTCCCTCTCCCTCTCCCTCTCCCTCTCCCTCTCCCACTTTCCATCCTCCCACCTCCCTCTCCCACCTCCTTCTCCCTCCCCTCCCTCTCCCCTCCCTCACCTCCCTTTCTCCCTCTTCCTCTCCCTCCCCCCCTCTTCCTCTCTCACTTCCGTAACTTGCTTTTTTGTTCGAATTTCTGTCCAAGTTTCTGTCCTGCAAGTTGATTAGAGCCTCGGCCGCGGGGACTTCCTTTCGGCCGGAGAGTTTAACCATTTGAAATGTTAATTTAACATCGTTTAGAAACTCGACCCGTCTGTGGGGGGTGGGGGTGGGGGTGGAAGAGGAGGTGGGGGAGGACAAAGTGGAGTCCGTGAAAGGTAATTTGCTCTTAGTGGTGGAGGCTAAGGAGAAGGAGTGAGAAGAGAGAGAGAGAAAAAAAGTAAAATAGGGTAGAGAGAAGATAGGTGAAAGGAAATGGATTATGGGGAACGAAATAAGGAAAGAGGCAGGGGTGGAGAGTGACAAGGGGAAGGAAAGATGGAAAGGAAAGAGGGGAAAAAGGGAGGGGAAAGAAAAGGAAAGGGAGGAGAGCATAAGTGTGTTGGGGGGGGGGGGGGGCGACCAATCTTCCTGCCAGAAATTCGAAATAAAATCCGATTAAAAACGATATTTTATAACCATATTTCCTTCTTTCCTAGCTTTTTATTACTCGTTATATTTAGTCCATAATACGTTTTCACTCGTGGTTTACGCTTTGAATATGATCTGTTTTTAAAGAGGCGAAATTACGGTGAAGATAGACTTATAATATCTTACGTCATAGAGTTGTGTTTATATTCATAGTGTATACCGTTTAAAAAAAGAAATAAGTGTACAGTTTGCTCTCGTTAAACACCCTTAAGTGTTGAACTTCCTGCACGAGACACGTAGGAATGAACAAAATGATCATGTTGCTGAACTTCTGTTTATCTTTTGTTTATACTTTGAAGAAAAATAACGAGATGAAAAGACGTTTGAAAGTGTAGAAAACGGATAAGAAATGCAGTCAAAGATAAAACCTTCACGTGTGTAAATATAAATTTAAAAAAAAAATTAAAAGGAAAAAAAAACAGAAAAACAAAACAAGAAATTGTGAAATAAAAACGGTAAGGGTAAACAGAGGTGAAGAAACAGAAATAATAAATAATGGTTAAAAGGCGTCCAGGAATGGCAAGACGGTAACCCCCCCCCCCCCCACGCACAGAAAGAAAAAGATGAGGAAAAACAAAATCGAAAAGAGATGATGAGAAATAGAAAAGAAAATAAATAATGAAAGAAAAAAAAAGTGCAAAATAATAATGGTAATAATAATAATAATAATAATAATTATTATTATTATTATTATTATTATTATTATAAGAGGAGGAAGAAGAAACAGGATAAAAAAGCGAAAAACTAAAAGAAACGAAATCATTAAAACAAAGAGTAAAATAAAACGCCCCAAAACATCAAAAGCCTAAAAGAAGAAGAAGAAGAAGAGGAAGAAAGAAAAGAAGAAAAAGAAGAAGAATAAGAAAAAGAAGAAGAAGAAGAAGAAAAAGAAGAAGATGAAGAAGAAGAAGAAGAAGAAGAAGAAAATAAGAAGAAAAAGAAGAAGAAGAAGGGGAAGAAGGAAAAGAAAAAAAGAAGAGGAGTAGGAGGAGGAGGAGGAGGAGGAGGAGGAGGAGGAGGAGGAGGAGGAGGAGGAGGAGGAGGAGGAAAAGGAGGGCTGAAACGTGGAAGAGCGCCCCCGTTGCCGCGTGGCCCCGCGACTCGGCCGATCCGGCGGCGGCGCGCTGGTCGTGTGAGTCATTACATGTCATTAACATCTGACTCGGAACCTGTTGTGCTGTGGAGTGCGCTGGATCTTGCTTGGAACCCCTTGCTTGATTGCTTGCTTGATTTCTTGCTTGCTTTCTTGCTTTGTTTGAGATCCAGATTTTGATTTGGTTTGAGATTGTAGGGGTTGCTTGAGATGCCCTTTTTTGCGTGTCTGGGATCGCTTGCTTGGTTGATTGCTTGTTTGAGTTCAGTTGCTTTCTTGGGAGTCTTAGCTTTTCTTGTTCTTGTTTGGAATGCAGTGTTTGCTTTCTTGCTTTTCGGAGAGCCTTTGTTTCCATTCTTGCTTTCCTTTACCTTCATGACTTGCTTACGAACCCTTACCTCATTTCTTGCTTCCTTGCTTGCCCCTTGCTTACGTTTAATCCCTTGCTTGCTTGCATGTTTGCCCCTTGCTTAAGTTCAATCCCTTGCCTGTCCCCCCCCCCTATTTTCATTCTTGCTTGCGTTTAAACCCTTGCTTGCTCGCTCGCTCCCCGCGTATCGCGAGCCCAATCTTTATTAGAAATTGATCAAATTATCGATGGACTCTCGCCGCCGCTGTCATTACACGAGGCTTTTAATCGGAGGAATGTTAAGTCGAAGCTTCTCCGAATGTCTTCCGAGCCGACCCTGCCTCGCCTCTCTGCCTTCCGCGCGCGGCGTTTGCATGCTTGGGGACTCGAGTGCGGAGCCTGAGGAGGTCCAGATCGCTTCTTAAATGTTGGCGATTGTTCTTGGCTGGCGGGACGTGTGTTTGTTTGATTGCCGGTGTGTGTGGGTGTTTGTTTGTTTGGTGTGGGTTTGTTTGTGTGTGTGTGTTTGTTTGTTTGTTTGTTTGTTTGTTTGTGGGGGTGTGTGTTTGATTGTACATGTGTGTGTGTGTGTGTTTGTGTTTGTATGATTGTGTGTTTGTTAGTGTGTGTGTTTCTCTAGTCCGTGATGTATATACTAAATACTGTTTATGTTTATTCATCCGGATCCAACTTAAATACAATTATAGAGAAATTCATGTTACAAACAAATACTCTCATGAATAAACAGCATATTCCCTTTATCAAAGCAGGGCCTTTCCGCCGCCAATTAACACATATCTCGACCACATTTCATCTCGTTTATTCTAGGATTAGAACCTTTTAAGAAGACTCTTCGGGGCGACTCATCACCTTCATCATCATTTTCATTAGCATAATCATCATCATCATCGTCATCGTCATCATCATCATCATCATCATCATCATCATCATCATCATCATCATCATCATCATCATCATCATCATCATCATCATCATCATCATCACCATCACTAGCACAATCACCACCATCACCACCACCACCACCACCACCACCACCATCATCATCACCATCACCACCACCATCATCATCACTATCACCACCGCCATCATCATCATCACCATCATTTTCATCACCATCACCATCTGTTACCCAAGGTCTTCACAGAAGGTGAGCGAAGGTGACGTTTTGCCTTTGTGAGGGAACGTTTATGAGGGGATGGGGGAGTGGGGGTGAGGGGATGGGGGGTGAAGGCTTTTGTCCTTCGTCAGGTGGGTACTTCGGGGTACTTTTTTTTTTTTTTTTTTTTTTTTTTTTTTTAATTTCTCTCTTTCTCTTTCTCTTTTTGGTTGTCTAGATTTTCAGATTTTCTCTTTATTTCTTTTCCCTTTTTTTTGTGTCTCGCTTTTGTGTTTTACATACGCTTTATTTTTATATATTTATTTATTTATTTTTACTCTTTCCTTCTGTTTGACTCTCTCTCTCTCTCTCGCTCTCTGTCTCTCTCTCTCTCTCTCTCTCTCTCTCTCTCTTTCTCTCTCTCTCTCTCTCTCTCTCTCTCTCTCTCTCTCTCTCTCTCTCTCTCTCTCTCTCACCAGCTGCATTACTCGGGCTATTCACGCAGATGTTGTTTGTGCTCTGCGTCTGACCCACACCATCTGGGTTTGTCGTAAGCACGCACACACACGCACGCACACACTCGTACACAGGTGTTGTTTGTACCTGACCTGAGGGACGTCGTGTATCGGCGCTCGGGAGGTTGTATTCTGATGTACTTTAAAACCCATTTTTTTATTTTAATGTTTTCTGTGAGGTGAATGTTTTTATTTTTTATCTTTTTCTCTTTTTTCTACTTTTTTGTTTTCTTCTTTCTCTTCTTTTACTTTTTCTTCTTCTACTTCTTCTTCTTTTGTTTCTTCTTCATCTTCTTCTGTATCATATATTTTTATTTTTCATTTATGTATATGTGTGTGTGTGTGTGTGTGTGTGTGTGTGTGTGTGTGTGTGTGTGTGTGTGTGTGCATATATATATATATATATACATACACACACACACAAACACGCTTTTTTCATTGATTAAAAGCCCTCTGTTGATAGATTACAGGTTTCACAACTGATTATGCTGTTGTGATATTTCTAATTTTTAAGAACCATTATTGCAATGATACCTAAAATAAGCTATACCTTCTTTGATAATTGCATTATTGTTGAAAGTTTGTTGCAAGAGGAACAGACAGAACATAACGACCTTGTCTCATTGTCTAGCGTTAAGTCCCGTGGCTTTTGTCCGACGCCTGTTTGTGTGACGTCATTGGCCAGGGTCGACCTTAAAGCCCTGGATATTCATAGTGTACTTACTTAGAAATCTTGCCTGGGGAACGAGGAATATGGGGGGTGAGGGGGAGGTGGAGGAGGACGGGGGGAGGAGGAGGGTGAAGGGAAGAGAAGGGGAAGGTGGAGGGGAAAGTGAGGAAGAGGGGGAAGGGAAAGGGGGGGGGAGACGGGAAGGAGGAGGAGGAGGAGGGGAAAGAGGGGGAAGAGAGGGGAGGGGAGGAAGGAGGAAGAGAACAAGGAGGAGGAGGTGGAGAAGGAGGAGAAAAGGAAGTAGGAGAAGAAGAAAAAGAAGGAGGAGGAAGAGGAGGAGGTGGAGGAGGACTAAAAGAGAAGGATGATTAAGAAAAAGAAAGTGAAGGACAAATGAGGAGAATAGGTGAGGAGGAAGAGAATAGAAATAAGGAGAAGAAGGAGAAGGAGAA
>NC_061859.1:1884601-1894601 GCF_019202785.1 Penaeus chinensis
CCTTCATCTCCCTCTTTCATTTCTCTCCTCCATCTCCCTCCTTTATTTCCCTCCTCCATATCCTTCTTTCATTTCTCTCCCTCTTTCATTTCCCTCCTTCATCTTTCTCTTCCATCTCCCTCCTTCATCTCCCTCCTTCATCTCCCTCCTCCATCTCCCTCCTTCATTTCCTTCCTCCATCTCCTTTCATTTCTCTCCTCCATCTCCCTCCTTCATTTCCCTCCTCCATCTCCCTCCTTCATTTCCCTCCTCCATCTCCCTCCTCCATCTCCCTCCTCCATCTCCCTCCTTCATTTCCCTCCTCCATCTCCCTCCTTCATTTCCTTCCTCCATCTCCTTTCATTTCTCTCCTCCATCTCCCTCCTCCATCTCCCTCCTCCATCTCCCTCCTTCATTTCCCTCCTCCATCTCCCTTCCTTCATTTCCCTTCCTCCATCCCCCTCCTTCATTTCCCTCCTCCATCTCCCTCCTTCATTTCCCTCCTCCATCTCCCTCCTTCATTTCCCTCCTCCATCTCCCTCCTTCATTTCCCTCCTCCATCTCCCTCCTTCATTTCCCTCCTCCATCTCCCTCCTTCATTTCCCTCCTCCATCTCCCTCCTTCATTTCCCTCCTCCATCTCCCTCCTTCATTTCCCTCCTCCATCTCCCTCCTTCATTTCCCTCCTCCATCTCCCACCTTCATTTCCCTCCTCCATCTCCCTCCTTCATTTCCCTCCTCCATCTCCCTCCTTCATCTCCCTCCTTCATCTCCCTCCTCCATCTCCCTCCTTCATTTCCTTCCTCCATCTCCTTTCATTTCTCTCCTCCATCTCCCTCCTCCATCTCCCTCCTCCATCTCCCTCCTTCATTTCCCTCCTCCATCTCCCTTCCTTCATTTCCCTTCCTCCATCCCCCTCCTTCATTTCCCTCCTCCATCTCCCTCCTTCATTTCCCTCCTCCATCTCCCTCCTTCATTTCCCTCCTCCATCTCCCTCCTTCATTTCCCTCCTCCATCTCCCTCCTTCATTTCCCTCCTCCATCTCCCTCCTTCATTTCCCTCCTCCATCTCCCTCCTTCATTTCCCTCCTCCATCTCCCTCCTCCATCTCCCTCCTCCATCTCCCTTCCTTCATTTCCCTTCCTCCATCTCCCTCCTCCGAATTTACACTAAACCATAATTGCGATTTCACACAACATTATTAGCACGTTTGAGGGCGGGATGAGGGTGGGGGGGAAGGGGAAGAGTGAGGGGGGGGGGTCTGGGAGTAATGACTAATGGGATAATTAACACCGGCCCGTAATCAGTCCTAAGCGTCCCGAGTCTGCGTTACTGATTGGATTCGAAAATTAAGAATTGGATGCTGTTATTACGGTCTGTCGGGGGAGATGAAGATGTAGGGGGGAGATAAGATGCTCTTCTGGGATGCTGTGTCCTGAGTTATGGGTTGGTGGGGGGGGGAGGGGGGAGATTGGAGGAGGGAGGAGGAGGAGGAAGGAGGGGATGGAAAGGGGGGATGGGGGAGATTGGAGGAGGGAGGGGGGTGGAAAGGGGGGATGGGGGAGGTTGGAGGAAGGAGGGAAGGGGATGGAAAGTGAGGATGGGGGAGATTGGAGAAGGGAGGGGGAAAGAGAAAGGAGGGGAGGGGGATGGAAAGGGGGAAGGGGGGATTGGAGGAGGGAGGGGGGTGGCAAAGGGATAAGGGGGAATGGAAAGGGGAGGAGGGGGTGGAAGATGGAAGGGAGTTTGGGTGGGGGGATGGAAAGGGGGAGGGAGGGGGTGAGGGGGAGATGGCAGAGGAGGTTATTGAAGAAAGAAGGAAATACGGGTAAGGGGAATGAAAGGGGGGAGAGGGGGTGGAAAGAGGGAAGGGGGATTAAAGGGGAGATGGAGGTGTATGGGGGGGGGAGGGGGGATTAGAATGGGGGAAAGGAGGACGTGAGAATAAAGGAAAGAATCGAAAGAGAGGGAAATAAAAAGGGGATTTAAAGAAGGGAGAGAGAAGAGGAGGTGAAACAGAAAGAACAATAATAAAAAAAAATGGATGAATTGACAAGCGAGAAGGAAGTGAAAAGAGAAATACGAAGTAGGGATGAAGGATGGGGGAGATAGGGAGAGGGAAAAATAACGAAGGGGGGAGGGGGGGGGGGGGGGGGGGGGGAGGAATGCGTCTCCAGGCAACCATTTGTCCATTTGTTATAGAATCTTACTTAAGAGATTCCAATGCTCGGAGGTAACGAAGCCCAGCATTCTTGTCCTGAATGGTCACTTTTTTCTTTTTTTTTTTTTCTTTTTTTTTTTTTTTTTTTTTTTCTTTTTTTAAGGAGCGTGAAAGACAGGACGCCACGGGGGACTTGCGTTTAGGTGCCCTTAGTCTACTTTTTTTTTTCTTTCTCTCTCTCTTTTTTCCCATTTTATTGTTGTTTTTATTGGTTATTATTGGTGTTATTTTGTTATTAGCGTTTTCGGTTATTGTTGTCGTCATTTTCGTGGGTTTTATTATTATCTGTAAACATTGACATTATTATTAATATCATTATTGTTATTGTTATTATCAAATATACTTATTATTATTATTATTATCATTATTATTATTATTATTATTATTATTATTAATGTTATTATTATTATTATTACTACTACTATTATTATTATTATTATTACTACTACTATTATTATTATTAATACTATTATTATTATTATTATTATTATTATTATTATTGTTATTATCACTGTCTTCATCATCATCATCATCATCATCATCATCATCATCATCATCATCATCATCATCATCATCATCATCATCATCATCATCATCAACAACACCAACATCATCATCATCAATCATCTTTATAATTATTGATCCGAAATAGATTTAAATAATCTGTTCGTCAGTGAACTAGATAAAAAATTACAAAGGCATGGAAATAGTTGAAAGAAAATTGGGATAATGTAGTTTTTGACAAGCCACGTCTCTGTTATTAATCGTTTTTTTTATATATATGATTTAAATATAAATTAATCATTTAAAAAAACGATTACTCTTAGTGTATTCACCAGAAAGAAATTGATTAAGGATAATTGGAAATACTCTGCAGTACCACTCTTCCATGACAAAGAAAGAAGAAGAAGAAGAAAAAAATGATAATGATGAAATATGTGAGTCAATAGAAAAATCGATAAATATAAAAATCAGAAACACAAAAGATGATAATCTCCTAAAAAAAAAAAAAAAGATAATAATGATGAAATACATTAATACATAGACAAATAGATAGATAAATAAAGACAAAACGAAAACGAGAGAGCGAAAGGAAGAAAGAAAGAAAGAAAGAAAGAAAGAAAGAAAGAAATAAAGAAAGAAAGAAAGAAAGAGAGAGAGAGAGAGAGAGAAAGAAAGAAAGACAGACAGAAAGAGAGAAAGACGGAGAAAAAGAGAAAGAGAAAGAAACTTATTAACCCGTAATGAGACCGAAGATCCAGGTACAGCTGATAAACGACCATTATTTTCCCCCTTGTCACCGTCAGGGAAGATTCTGTTTAGGGACGTCGGTCTAGCCCCCCCCCCCTCCCCAAATCTATCTGTTCCAAGGGGCTGAGGGCGGCTGGGGTGATAGATAGAGGGAGGGCGGCGATAGATGGGATTCGGTGTGATTTGAATCGAGGGGGAGATTGACGATTGGGTTTTGCTTTTATTAAGGGGGTGGGGGTTGGGGAGGGGGGGGGGAGTGTAGGCCTATGCGAGTTTGTGTGAAATTGTTGGGAATCACACATGTACATGTACATTTACACGTACACACGCACGCACGCACGCTCACAAACACACACACACACAGTAACACACACAATCACACACAAACACACACACACACACACACACACACACACACACACACACACACACACAAACACACACAGTAACACACACAAACACACACAATCACACACAAACACACACAAACACACACACACACACAAACACACACACACAAACACACACACACACACAAACACACACACACACACAAACACACACACACACAGAGCTCGTACACCTCCGCACGCGTTTACAGCCTCAAAGGTCGTGAACAGAAATACGCTCTTTACCTCCTCCGGCGTAATTGGCAACATTTGTCTCGACGAAAGGAAAACAATTGCGGGAGAGATCAGAGGCAGCGTTGCCAACCACGCGCTGGACCTTCGTCTAAGGAGAGGGGGGTGAGGGGGTAGGGGGAGGGAGGAGGGGGAAGGAGAGAGGGTGTGGGTGGGTGTGTGTGTATCGTTATTTATTTTTATGATTATATAACTTTTTATATTTGGTCTGTCTGTCAATCTATTTATCTATCTATATTTCTGTCAGTATGTCATATCTACCAATCAGTATGTCATTCTATCTATCTATTTATCTATCAGTATGTCATTCTATCTATCTATTTATCTATCAGTATGTCATTCTATCTATCTATTCATCTATCAGTATGTCATTCTATCTATCTTTTTATCTATCAGTATGTCATTCTCTCTATCTATTTATCTATCAGTATGTCATTCTATCTATATATATATATCTATCTGTATGTTTATATATAAAGGGAAAAAAAGAAGAAAAGGAAGAGGGAAGAATTAATAGAAGGAAGAGGTGGATAGGGAGGAGAAACAGGAGGATAGAAAAGGGGGAAAGAGACGGAGGAAGGATAGGGTTAGAGAGAAGAATAAAATGAGGCCAAGAAGGAAAGAAGAGGAACAGAGGAAAGGGATAGAGACCGAGTAAGGGGAGGAGGGGGGGGGGGGAGAAGAGAAAAGAGCGAAGAAGGAAAGAAGAGGAACAGATAAAGGGGAAAGAGACCGTGGAAGGGGAGGAGTGGGGAGGGAGTGTAGAGGGGAGAAGAGAAGGGGGTTGAGGAAGAAAGGGGGAAGAGAGAAAGGGAGATGAAAGGGAGGATGAAAGAGAATCGTGATGGTTCCTTTGTCCTCTGCTTTCTCTGTTGATTGATTGCTCTTATCTCCTTTTTATCCGATTTGCCTCGTCACCCCTTCGTTTATTTCCTCTCTTCTCATGCCCGAGAGTTATCTGCTATCTCTCTCTTTCGGTTCGTGAGATATCTTCTCTCTTTTCCAAAACTATTTTATATCCGTCAGCTTATCTATATTCCTCAGCTATATATCTTTTTATGTATCTATTATATCTATTACAATTAATCCCTTTCTCAAAGTTATCTGCTTTCTATATCCTTCTCAATTTAAGCTAATTATCAGTTATCCTAAACCATCTATTTCCTATCTATTTTCCAAAGCTACCTATTTTTTATCCTCCATTCCACCTCTTTCCTTCCTTCCCTCTCTCTCTTACACCTTCTCATTACCTCCCTCCGCCTCTTCTCCCTCTCGTTCGTTCGCCCGCCCATCCGTTTATCTTCGTAAGTTTACCATACAATTACGAATTAGGGGAAGAAAGCGTAAATGAGGATAATTATTCGCGTATTTGTGTGTTCTCATTTATTAGATTTTTTTCAAAATGTCTTTTATTTTTATTTATTTATTTATTTATTTATTTATTTATTTATTTATTTATTGTTAGCGTAATAACTAACATAAAATTTGGTTTCATCTTAATATGATATTTTCGTGCGACAGGGTAAGCTCTCGTCCATTTGAACTTGTTTTTGTCTTGTGCCGAAGTAATATATCTCAAAGGTGAGATTTAATTTATTTTATGTCAGGATGATGCGGCGAGTAATACTGTCGTCTCCCTTTTAATACAAAGCAGAGAGAAAGATCCGAGAAGTTATGCATTATGATATATTGAAACTGTTCTTGTGAGTTTTTGTTCTTGTGTTAAGATAGTATACATTTACTGGACGGTAAGCAAGGTTATAAAAGAGACACAAATAGACAGACAGATAGACATAGAGAGAGAGAGAGAGAGAGAGAGAGAGAGAGAGAGAGAGAGAGAGAGAGAGAGAGAGAGAGAGAGAGAGAGAGAGAGAGAGAGAGAGAGAAAACAAAAAACGAGACAGAGATAGACAGAGAAAGAAAGAGATTTACAACGTAAATGACACGACAAAATAGCTAATGTCACTAAAGGCTTAAGAGCTTCCCCTTCAGGAAAACACGAGCAGGTGCGATACCCCGGGCAGGTAATAAAAAAAAGGGAAGGTTGAGGGGTAGGGTAAAAGGGGGCAGGGGGAGTAAAGAAGGGCGGTGACAAAGAATAAAGAAAAAAAAAATGAAAAGAGAGAGTGAGAGAGAATGAAAAGGAAAATCGCAGGTCATTGGATACAATAAATTTTCCCGAGGTGTTTGCGTCCAGGTAAAAAAAAAAAAAAAAAAAAAAGAAATGAGAAGAAAAGGAAAAAAGGCAGTTAATCAGTCAAAGATATTGAAAGCATGTAAACTGATCTAAATGTTTGATTTATTTGACTACATTTCATGCTGTATTCTCTCTTTTGTTAGGCGAATTGAGAGGGAATAATTTGCAAGATATGTAAATGATGTTTCGATGTAGTAACTAACTAGTCACGCGGTTCTTAAGAAATTACAATATGAAATTTCGATTAAATTTAGGAAAAATGTATGAATGAATTTTTCAATCTCATTTATATATTTTTATGTGTTTGTTCGTCGATTGCTTAATTTGTCAATTTAAAATTGCTCGTTGTCATTCAGTATCATTTGGCAACTTTCGTCACAATATACACTTCTCGTTGTGTTTTTTGTGTGTACGTCTGTGTGTGTGTCTGTCGGTGATCTGGTTTGCGAACTCAGTGCACAAAAAACAACCAATATATACTTTAAACAATTTTCCAATCACTTCCTCTAACATGTAGTGTGTGTGTGTGTGTGTGTGTGTGTGCGTGCGTGTGTGTGTGTGTGCGTGCGTGCGTGCGTGCGTGTGTATGTTTGTACACGTGTGTAAATTTGTCTTCTCGCATTTTCTCTTGCTTTCTTTCGCTTACGTCATTCTCTGTGTTTGCTACCATCATTCTTCTCTTTGGTGTAGGAAATATTTAGGGGGTACAGATCATACTGGAAATTGTCATTTGGTATTTTTATTTTAGATATGGTAGATAGAAAGGAGAAATACGCATACAAACTCACTTTCACTCACTCACACACACTCTCTCTCTCTCTCTCTCTCTCTCTCTCTCTCTCTCTCTCTCTCTCTCTCCTCTCTCTCTCTCTCTCACACACACACACACACACACACACACACACACACACACACACACACACACATTCTCTCTCCCTCCCTCCCTCCCTCCCTCCTTCATTCTTTCCTTCCCTCTCCCTCTCCTTCTCCCTCTCTCCCTCTTTCTCAAAGCTCGATCCCTTTTCCACCGATGTCGACAGCAGGAAAGGGAGAGACACACAAAACTTACGTAACACGAGAAGATTCCCCGGCAGCTGATGGGGGCCACCGATAAGGGCCAGGCGAGGCAGCTTGAATGCGCTCGGAAGGGGCTACCTGGCTCTCTCTCCGGGCCGGTGGTGGGCTACCTGGCTCTCCCATTCGGAGGGGCTACCTATGGTTTATTCTCTCTCTCTCTCTCTCTCTCTCTCTCTCTCTCTCTCTCTCTCTCTCTCTCTCTCTCTCTCTCTCTCTCTCTCTCTCTCTCTCTCTCTCTCTCTCTCTCTCTCTCTCTCTCTCTCTCTCTCTCTCTCTCTACCTCCGTTTCCATCTATCTCTCTATCTGTCTATATTTCTGTCTTTCTCTCGTTCTCTCCCCCCCCCCCCCCCCCCCGTCAGGATATCGAAAACAGGCGATAACTGCGTTCATTGTTTATTAGTAATTATTATATCTTTATCATATATAATTAGAACTCCAAAAAAGAACATGGACACAGATTAAGCTTGAGTTATAATGACTAACATGTGATTAAAAAGCTAATTAAGCCTATAATATAAAACATAGGGTAAAAAACAATTTATATTTTCGTCTGCTCATTAAACGAACAAGAGCAAAAAACATCTTCAACAAAAAAACATCAACGTCGTTAACAACAACAAAACCTATAACATCGCCAACAATAAAAAACATATCACTTAAAACAACAAAAACATCGTAACAAACAACACTATCAACATCACTAACAACGACACTAACAACAACAACAGCACTAACAACAACAACATCAACACTAACAAAAACAACAACACTAACAACAACACTGATAACAAAAACAGCAACAAATTATAATCCCAAGCAACGGAAGAAACTGGAAATCAGAAAGAAGAAGAAGAAAAAAAAAGGAAAAGCAGGCGATCTTGCAAGCAAAAGAGAAGTCATTTCTCGGACTCGAGGTTCCTGATTCGGTCTCCAGTCGGCGCGGTGTGGACTCGCTCCCCCGGACGATTCCTGGGACTCGCCGGGTGGAAAGGGACCTTGCGAGGGAACGTGTTTCAGAGTGGGTTTTCATTTCTGATTTTTTGTTTTTTATTTGGTTCTGTTTTGTTTTTTTCTTGAGGAGGAGGGGGGAGGGGGATTTCGTGTTTGGTTGGTTGTTTTTTTATGTGTGTGTCTGTTTGGTTGTTTGTTTGGTTGTTTTTTTTCTGTTTTTGGTTCTTTGTTTCGTTGTCTGTCTCGGTCTCTTTCTCGTTCTCGTTCTCTCTCTCTCTATCTCTCTCTCTCTCCTCTCCCTCTCCCTCTCCCTTTCTTCCTCTCTCTCTCTCTCTCTCTCTCTCTCTCTCTCTCTCTCTCTCTCTCTCTCTCTCTCTCTCTCTCTCTCTCTCTCTGTCTCTCTCTCTCTCTCTCTCTCTCTGTCTCTCTCTCTCTGTCTCTCTCTCTCTCTCTCTCTCTCTCTCTCTCTCTCTCTCTCTCTCTCTCTCTCTCTCTCTCTCTCTCTCTCTCTCTCTCTCTCTCTCATTCTCAGAATAAACCTACACATTTACTCACAAATACAAAAAATACCCTACTGTCTATAACACGCCTTCCTCCTCACACCTTCCTAATTAGACCAAACGCCCAACACAATCGCTCGTTACCCCGTCAGTAGTAACAGGGCGGAGGTAACAACCGGTTACTTCCAGGTCGCGTAACTCAAGATATTACGCCGTTTGGGTCTCACAGATGGGCGAAGTATTGAGTTTCTTACCCAACCTGTATGGGCTGAAGACCCCTTCCTCTTCCCTTCCTCTCCCCTCTCCCCTTCTTCTCCCCTTCCTCTTCCCTCTCCCCTTTTTCTTAGCCTTGTCCGCTCCCTTTCCTTATTGTCACTTTCTGATCGGTTTCCTTTGCCTACCGTTTTTTTTTTTTTTTTTTGTCCATACCCTTTCCCTCTCTCTTTCTCTTGTCCTCGATTTCGTTTTCCTTCTTTTACTTTTCTCCTTATCCTTGTCTTTCGCTTTCTTTTAGGCTTACCTTCTTCCTTACCTTTCCCTTCCTTTTTCCTCCGTATCTTCCCCTTCTTCCTTCTTTGATTTCCTTCCCCTTCCCCTCCCCCTCCCCCTCCCCTTCCCCTTTCCCTTCCCCTTCCCCCTCCTTTATTTCCTTACCTTTCCCCTCTCTTCTTTTATTTACCCATCTCCCTCCTCCTTTCTTGTTCCTTCCCCGTATAACACGAAGAATATAAAGAAATAATTGAGTGAAAATGGGTGATTTGGCAACCCCCCTTCCCTCCAGTCCCGTGCTCATTTAAAAGATTTCTTAATTTCTTCGTCTTTTTTCTTAATCCAACAATAGAATTAAATGCAGGAATTCTCTCAATTAAAGAGTCGTTTAGTCGGGAATGCAACGAGGGGGCGTAGATGCGGTATAATTTACGAAGGAGGGAAAGTGGAGGGGTGTGTGTGTGTGTGTGTGCGTGTGTGTGTGTGTGTGTGTGTGTGTGTGTGTGTGTGTGTGTGTGTGTGTGTGTGTGTGTGTGTGTGTGTGTGTGTGTGTGTGCCCGTGTGTGTGTGTGTACAGAAATACACACACATAGAGAGAGTGAGAGAGAGAGAGTGTGTGACACAGATAGACAGATTAAAAAAAAAAACGATCGGAAAAGGAAGAGATATGAGAAGAGGAAGGAAGAGGGAGAAAA
>NC_061859.1:1904601-1912101 GCF_019202785.1 Penaeus chinensis
TCCACATTTTCTCCCACTCTCTTCCCCCTTTCCTCATTTTTCCCTTCCTCTTTTCCCCCTTTCCTCTCTTCCTCCCTTCCTCATTTCCTCCCTCCGTCCCCTTCCCTTCCTTCCTCTCCCTTTTTCAACCATCTTACCTTGGGGGAAAAAATCTGACGGGTAAGTGGGGAAAATTAGGAGGTTTTTCTTCTCTCGTGTTATATCCGCGACGCCGTTGTGTGTTGGGGTTTCAAAAGAAGGTTGTGGCGTGGCTTACTGTGTGTTGGGGGCGCAGTGAGGGAGAGGGAGGAGGAGGGGGAGGAAGAGGGGGAGAGGGAGCAAGAGAGGGAGAGAAGGGGAAGCAGGAGAGGGAGGGGGAGGGAGAGGGAGAGGGGGAGCAGGAGAGGGAGTGGGAGAGGGAGGGGGCAGGAGAGGGAGAGAGAGAGGGGGAAAGAGAAGGAGCAGGAGAGGGAGGGGGAACAGGAGAGTTAGGGGGAGAGGGAGAGGGAGGGGGAACAGGAGAGGGAGAGGGGGAAAGAGAAGGAGCAGGAGAGAGGGAGAGAGAGAGAGAGACAGAAGAATATGTTGAGCGGAAAAAATCTATAAAGGACACAGTCATATCCTCAAGATCATAAAAAATAATACTTATATTCGTGTGGACGCATTTAACTTTTTTTTCGTTGATAACAAAGAGATAATTGTAGGATATGTTCCCTTCTCTCTCGTTTTTTGTCTGCCTGTCTGTCTGTCTCTGTCTGTCTAGCTGCCCCCCCCCCCCTCTCTCTCTCTCTCTCTCTCTCTCTCTCTCTCTCTCTCTCTCTCTCTCTCTCTCTCTCTCTCTCTCTCGCCCTCTCTCTTCCCCTTCCCCTTCTTCTCCTTCTACTTTTTTCCTTTCTCTTTCTCACTCCCACTCCTCCTCCTACTCCTTCTCCTTCTCCTTCTCCTACTCCTCCACCTTCTCCCTCTATCGCCCTCTGCATCTTGAAAATACTAACCGGTACTATTTCATTAATGTAAATAATCAAGAAGATAATGCAGCAAGCAGTCGGGTGATCTTGAACTGGCCGGGGATGTCGAGACGCTGCCCAAGACCCTTTTTTTTCTATTATTTTCTTCTTTTTTTGACGACATTTGCGTTAATACCAGATCCTGCTCGGCCGTAAACTGCGCTCGATATGTTGGCCGTGTCCTGTCTGCGGCGGATATGAACTCACCGCAGTTTGGGCGTCGTGCTGTTGTTGTTATTGTTGTTGTTTGGTTTTGGTTTTCTTTGTTTTGGTGTTAATTGTTTTGTTGATTATTTGTATCTATTTAGTTTGCGTTGTTTAGATATCTTTCTGTTCTCTCTTTCTCTGTTTTCTCTCTCTTTCTCTGTTCTCTCTCTCTCTTTCTCTGTTCTCTGTTCGCTCTCTCTCTCTCTCTCTCTCTCTCTCTCTCTCTCTCTCTCTCTCTCTCTCTCTCTCTCTCTCTCTCTCTCTCTCTCTCTTTCTCTCTCTCTCTCTCTCTCTCTCTCTCTCTCTCTCTCTCTCTCTCTCTCTCTCTCTCTCTCTCTCTCCCTCCCCCCCTTCCTCTCTCACTCACTCCCTCTCCCTCCCTTTCCCCCTCTCCCCCTCCCTCCCTCCCTCCCTTCCTCCCTTCCTCCCTCCCTCTCCCTCCCTCTCCCTGTAATGGGCGTCGTCCATTCGCCCCAAGTTATCATCTCTCCGGAGCCGATGGGCCTAGAGCTCAGGGGCACGGCAGCTCGTTAAGTGAAGGTGAAAAGATGATGATGATGATGGTGATAGTGGTGGTGGTGGTGATGGTGGTGGTTGTGGTGGTGGTGGTGATGGTGGTGGTGGTGGTGGTGATGGTGGTGATGGTGGTGGTGGCTTCGGTTATGATTGTGATGATGAAATGGTAGTTGGGGTGTAAGGAGGTGATGGGAGGGTGGGGGGGGGGTAATGGGAGAGAGGATCAGGTGATGAGAATGTAATGGGAGGGGGGGATGAGGAGGGAATGGGGGTGTAATGGGAGGGGGTAGGGGGTGATGGGGGTGTAATGGGAAGGGGTAGGGGGTGATGGGAGCATAATAGGAAGGGGTAGGGGGTGAAGAGGGTGAATGGAAAGGGGTAAGAGATGCTGGAGGGGAAGGGAGCGTAATGAGGAAGGGGGAGAGGGGGAGGGAAGGAGGGAGGGAGAAGAATAGGGTAGGGGGACCGGGGGAAGGGAGAGGAAAGGGGTCGTGAATAGCCTTCTCGATAATCATTTAGGCAGAATAAGTCATAATTATTATAAATATCACTCTTTATTATCTCCCAAGTATATACGTAATAAGAAAAGATTAGTGAAATTACGGTGTAGGTGTCGTTTCAAGGAGACTGTGAATATTACAAAACGTGGTCTTAAATTTTCCTTTTTCTTTTTATGTAGGTGAAGTTTGTTTGTTTCCGACATTAATAACAAAGGTAATGACTTAAACCATGTTGATCTTTTGTTTTGTATTTGATGCAGATGATTTCGTTATCTCCATAATTTATTAACTGAATTATTAATTATCCATACAGTAGCATAGGACCCAAATTCGTACAGAAAACTAAAACAAAAAACAAAAAGATATACCCGTTGCTCCTCATCTGAGATTATCTATTTTTTTTTTTTTTTTTTTTGAAAATCATTAATCCCCAACAATTTTCAAACCAGGCCACGTATTGGGAGAAAATTACTCGATATTCTTTTTTTCATTTCCCAGAAGCTCGTAGCGCGTTTCGGACGATTTGGGTCGCAGATGACAAAATCACAGTACTTATTATTGGGCCAATTACTCCTAGTTTCGGACTCTTCCCACTCTCCTCTCTCTCTCTCTCTCTCGTGACGCTTGCGAGATGCGCCTTAATGATACATCTCCGGGTCGGTGTTAATGGGGGCTCCTGTCGTAGGATTTCAGGGGTGGTGTGGGGGCGGGGGGAGAGGGTGTAGCTGTAGGGCTGTAGAGTTGGTGGGGGGGGGGGGGGGGAGGGTGTAGAGTTGGTGGGGAAATTGGTGGGGGGGAGCGGGTGTAGTTTTGGGGGTGTAGGGTTGGTGGGGGAGAGAGGGTGTAGTTGTAGGGTTGTTGGTGGGGGTTGGGTGTAGCTGTAGGGCTGTAGGGTTGGTGGGGGGGGGGAGAGGATGTAGTTGTATAACAGTAGGATGAAGGAGTAGGAGCGGGCGGGGAGTAGTTATACGCGTAGGATTGTTTAGCCAGGCAGGCCATAGTCGTAGTGTTGTAGGATGTTGTAGGAGTGGGTGGCAGGCCATTCTCGTAGGATTGTAGCATTATTGCGTTTAGCGGAGTACAAACCATAGCCATAGGGCTGTAGGATATAGGAGTATTTTAGTGAAGGGCAGCCTGCAGCCGTATTGTTGTAGGATTGTTTTATCTGGGGGGGGTGGTAAGGTAGGCCATAGTAGGATTGTATGGCATAGGATATGAATACTCTTTTAAGAAACGCTACTAGGTTAGGGTAATGCACGAAGTTGGAAAAAGAATTATGCACCGTGTAGTAAACGTCTCCGAATGATATAATTTTGATTATTAATCTTTTATTTCATTTTATTAGTTTTATTTATTCTATTTATTTATTACGTATATACTTGGAAGGAATATAATTATATATATATATATATATAGAGAGAGAGAGAGAGAGAGAGAGAGAGAGAGAGATTTTTTTTATTTTTCGTAGAGCCTTTGTTCGAGAGATAGCGGAGCTTTAGGTTTCTAATTTAATCCCATTATTATAATTAAAGAACGCCTCGGATCATGACAAGGGAACCGTGAATATATCTTCCGTCAGGTTTTGGCCTTTATGCTGATTCGCATTATCCGAAGACATGCGAGTTGGCTGCCGTGTCCGAGTCTGTTTGTTTGTGTTGAAGAGGCTTTGATGTACGACTTGGTTCGATTGGGTTCGATTACCTGTCGACCGACGCGTCCGAACGAGTGATTTCAAGCAAGGAAGCGTTTGGCAAACATTCGGACAGGTGATTACTGGTGTTACTGTCTCTGGTCTTGATTTATTTGACAGCTGGGAGAATGAGTGTTGTTTTTTTCTTTATTTATTCTTTTGTGTATTATTTTTCTTTTCTTTAACTTGGGGGTTGTGTTGTGATTTGCATGTTTTGCCTTTCTGCTGCTCTTTCTCTCTTCTCTACTCTTACTTTCTCTCTGGTGTACTCTCTCGTACTCTCTCTCTCTCTCTCTCTCTCTCTCTCTCTCTCTCTCTCTCTCTCTCTCTCTCTCTCTCTCTCTCGCTCTCCACCTTTCTCTCCCTTTTACCCCACCTTCCTATCCCTCCCTCCCCCTTCTCCCCCCTCCCCCTCCCCCCCCCCTCACTCCACACTTTCTCAGCCCAAAACTCAAGAAAACTCGCCCTTGCGCTGCCTCTCGCTCCACCCGAGGCTCTCTCTCGTTTCCCCCCAAAATGATGCTGTATATTTCCCGTCGCGAAGGAATAATTGAAGACAGCAATTATGCCTTCTCGTCACTGCCAGCTGCCGTGGACGGGAGGTTCTAGCCTGAGGGCCCTTGGGAGGAGGAAGTCTGTTAAGCCTGGAAGTAATTTTTTTTTTTTTTTCTTTTTATGAATAGATTATCATACCCTTGTTTGGGGTGGGTTGGGGTGTGGGGGGGTTAGTGGGGTGGGGTAAGGGTTAGTGGGGGGGAAGGGAGGGTTCCGGTTCTTTGTTGAAGATGTAAATTGATTTTTTAAAATTTTGAAAAGATTTTTTTTTTCTATGTGGAAATTTATTGTTTTTATTTTTTTTTTTTAATCTAAATGTGCTTTCCATTGCGTCTCTTGATAAAAAAAAAAAAAAAAATCACCTTATCATTTTGAAAATAGATCAATCAATCAACCATCAGCTTTTAAATTTTGAATTAAAACAAAAAAAAAATAGTACTGAAACCCAGCAGCAATTCCTTCCAACGTTACCAAAGGCCTGGACCCGCATCCTGTACCAAGCCGACCGCTGTTGTACGTAATCTCGGTCGAGTGAGTGAAAGACGCGGGGCGATAGCACGTTATACCGGATGCCCGACCACAAGCCTCACTTTCTCTCACTCGGGGCAGCGGCAGAGTCTCCGTTGGTATAAGAGATGGTCTTTTTTTCAGTTTTTTTTTTTGGGGGGGGGGGGTTGATTTCACTTTTTTTTATCTTTGTATTTTTTTTATTTGTTCTTTTGTTTTTATTTTTTACTTCTTTCTGTTAATTCTTTGTTTTCTCTTCTTTTATTTCTTTATTTATCCTTATTTGTGATTCATATTTTTTTCTGTATGATTCTGTCCCTTCTCTTTCTCTCTCTCTTCTCTCCTCTCTCTCTCTCTCTCTCTCTCTCTCTCTCTCTCTCTCTCTCTCTCTCTCTTTCTCTCTCTCTCTCTCACTCTCTCTCTCTCTCTCTCTCTCTCTCTCTCTCTCTCTCCTTCTCTCTCCCCCTCTCTCTCTAATTCCTTGACCTTTCCTTTTTTTTCCTTTCCTTTCTAGTGGCATTTTGTGGTTTGTTTATCCCCCCAACAGGCCTTCGGGGAGTACTTGTTGTTTCAAGGTAGTTTGGATGGTAAAGGTTGGCTGACGTTTATCTGAATTACGTCCCGACAGCTGCTGGGCCTGGGACTTCTTAAGATGAGTGAGAATGGTAAATAAAAAAAAAGTGGGGGGGGGGGGCAAGAGAAAAAAGAGAGGTAAATTTTTTTTTCTTATTTAATGCTCTTCTTCCCATTTTTTTGCTTTCTCCAATAGCTTTTTCCCTCCCCCCCTCCCCTCTCTCCCTAGCCCTCTCTCCTACCCCCTTCTTCGTCCTCTTCTTTCGCCTTCCCTCCCACCTCCTTCGCCCTTCTCCTCCTTCCCTCCCTTCCCTCCCCCTCCTTCGGCTTCCCTCCCTCTCACCTCCTTCGCCCTCTCTCCCTCCTTCGCCTTCCTTCGCCTTCCCTCCCTCCTTCGCTCTCCCTCCTTCCTACCTCCCTTCCCCCTCCCACCCCCTTCTCCCTCCTTCGCCCTCCTTTCCTCCCCCCCTCCTTCGCCCTCCCTCCCCCCTCCCTTGTCATTACTTCACGTCAAATTGTCCTTCCAAGAATTCGACGAAGGAAAATGCCAATCGAAACGCAACAACAAAGTCTCGACTCGGGCAACGCGGCGGATGGAGCCATAAAGAACGGCGGGAGAGTAGCTCTTATATGCATTTATATCAAAGGTTTTGCGAAGGTGAAGGTGAAGGTGAAGAGCAGGAGGGGGGGGGGGGAGCGGAGGGGAGGGGAGGGGAGGGGAGGGGAGGGGAGGGGAGGGGAGGGGAGGGGAGGGGGGAGAAGGGTATTTTGATGAGAAGGGGGGTAGGGGAGGCAAGAGAGGGGAAATAGAGTAATTTAAGGGAGCAGGGGAGTGGTGGGAAGAGAAAAGCAAAAGTAGAGAGATAGGGAGTGAGTTTTAAGAGGGTGGGGGAAGTGGGGGTTAAGGCAGATGGTGGGGAGGGGGGGAGAGGGACAGAGGGGGAAATCGTTCTGTGTTTACGACAGTGTGAGTCATGAATAGCTGCGTGATGAGGGGTTGTTTAACTCTTTAATGTCGCAGATTTATGTCTCCGCGGATAGATAGGTAAATGGGTAGGTAGACAGATAGACAAGCGGGCAGACAACCACAAACATACTGATTAGGTGGGTAGGTTGATAGACAAACTGACATGGAGAAATCATGAGATAGACAGGTACAAAGATAAATATAGAACAGTCAAGCAAGTATTTAAGTGCGTCATTTTTTTTTTTTTTTTTCGTTTATTTTCTTTCTTTCTTTTCTGGAACACTCTCTATTTATTTCCTTCGTAATATAGTTACTAAAACTTATACGCTTTCGGCCCAGTGGAGATTTCAACGAAGCGCTCGGTAGTAATCCACAGTTAGAGTCGTGTTTTTACTTATATTATTAATATTATTTTCATTATTATGCCATTTTTATTTATTATTTTTATTTATTTATTTATTTATTATTATTTTTTTATTTATTATTATTATTTTTTTTTTTTGCTCTATGTTGATTTTATTTCATTTTTGTTTTTGTCTCTATTGAGAATACGGGATGTTTAGTATTTTCTTGGTTTGTTGTCAAGAAAATAAATTGAATCTTGAGTAATTGTTATCTCTAATATTTTAAATCATCATAATTTGTCTCTTTTTTCCGTAGCTCTATGTTTATAGTTGTTCTGGTGTGTCCATTTTCTTCTATAAAGGAAAGATTTTGGAAACATTTCTTCGTTTATTTTTATCTTGATATTTTAAAGTATGATGTTTATGAATATTGCGTCTTCTCGTTTTGCAGAATGGCGAGTCCTATATATTATACGCCATGGGAATAACGTATCCCACGTAGTATTTGTTTAGATATATAACTTACTCTGACTCATTGCCCCTTCCTCTCCGCATTGCAGAAAAGTGTGTCGCAACTGTAAATGCCCTCGCGAGGACCACTGCGGCGGGGAGATGGCCCCCCCAGCGTCGCTCTCCGAGGGGCCCAACCCACAGA
>NC_061859.1:1922101-1923499 GCF_019202785.1 Penaeus chinensis
TGTGGAGGGAATGTGAGGGAGAGAGGTTGGAGGGAAGGTGAGGGAGAGGATGAGAGAGAGAGGTGGAAGGAGGGTGAGGGAGAGAGGTGGAGGAAGGGTGAGGGAGAGAGGTTGGAGGGAAGGTGAGGGAGAGATGGTGGAGGGAGGGTAAGGATAAGGGTGGGGGGAGAAGGAGACTGAATGTATGGGTAATGGGGAAGAGGGTAAGAGTGGAGGGTAAGGGCAGGAGAAGGGAAAGGATGAGGACGAGGAAGGGTGATGGGGAGGAGGAGTGAGGGTGAGGGTGATAGGGATAGAGAAGGGCATGGAGAGGGAGAGGGTGATGGAGGGAGGATGGGGGTGTTGGAGGAAGAGGGAGGTTAAGGGTAAGGACGAGAGAGGAGGGAGGATGAGGGTGAGGGAGAAGGAGGGAGGGTGAAGGTGAGGGAGAGGGTAACTGAGATGAAGAAAGGGTGGAGGAGGAGAAGGAGAAGGGTGGGGTAAATGTGAAGGAGAAAAAGAGGAAGAAGGGAGGAGGAGAGATAAAGGAAAAGAGAAAGGAAACAGAGAGAGCCAGTCGGTGCCCGGTCGGAAGATCACGTTTCTTCGCTGAATCGGCTCATCTCCCCCCGTTCCCCCCCTCCACCCCCTCCAATTACCCTCCACACTTATCCACACCCCCGCACTCAATCCCTCCTCTCCCCACATACACACAGACACAGCCACCTAACCTTCCTCTCACCCCCCCCCCACAACCACCCACAAACATCCACAAACCCCCACTCACCCCCTCCCTCATCCACTGCACCCCCTCCCTCCCGGTCACACACAGCAATCCACCCTTCCATCCACTTACAACCATCCACCCGCATCCACTACCCCCCCCACTCCCCCTCACGCACCCTCCCCCCCCCCCACTCAGCCCCACACGTCATCTGATTTAATTGTAATTCGCTTAAGATACGATCGTTGTGGATTTCCCGTTCGGAACGCTAGTTGGGGGAGGCTTCTGGGTCCCCTTCCTCCTCTTCTCCCTCCCTATTCTCCCTCCCTCATTTCTCCCCTCATTTCCTCTCCCTCACTCCCCCCCTCATTACCTCCTCTTCGCCCACTTCTCCCTCTCTTCCTTCCATCTCCCCTACTTCCCCTCTTTACCCTTCCCCAACTTCCTCCTCCCCAACTTCCCCGCCCATTTCTTCCCCCTCCCTCTTTTCAGTTCTATTCCGCATATTATTAAAATACTTTGATAACCCTCTCTATCCGTCCATCCCTATTTTTTCACCGATTCCCTATTTTTGTTAGATGCTCCCTATTCCTATTCCTCTATTTTCCCCTCTCTCTTTGATAGGAGACGCCCCCCCCCCCATATTCCCTCCCTTTTGATAAGAGAGTCCCCCGTCCCCCCTACACCCCCTTATG
>NC_061859.1:1923599-1926099 GCF_019202785.1 Penaeus chinensis
GAGAAGGAAGGAAGAAAGAGAAAGAGAAAGATAGAGAAAAAAAATCGAAAAGAGATCAAATTAACGAATTTCAGAAAACAGCGATTTCCGGGGACACTCACTTAAACATTCACAATTTGTATAAACGTAACCTCTTTTTCCTCTCCCCTTTTCTCCCTCTTTTTTTTCCGACAAGGGAGTGACAGGGCGCTCGAGGGGCTGCGTGCTAACCCTGCCTGCCCACTAATAGCCCGACAGCCCGGCCATGACAGCAGCTCGTAAACAGGACCTGTCGATTAGCTTTAACCTTTTCACCGTTGGAAATTGCTAGCTTTGTGTAATGGCTTTTTAAAGGACTTTATTTCTATATTGAATGAAGGTTGATTTGCGTATTTTCTGAGCGTTGTTTTCGTGTTTTTTTTCGTTTTTTTTTTTTTTAGTTTTTAAGATTTTGATGACGTTTTATTCAGTTTTTTTCTGTTTTATTTTGTTCTGTTTCTTTTGATTACCTTTTTCTCTTTTTTTTCAATTTATTCTCGTGTTTTTTTCCCTCGTTGCTAGTCATCATCGTGTCCCATTTTGTTTTTTCTTTATTCCCTACGTCCGCGCGTACATGAACCCGCACGTATATCCGTATGTACATGTGCGTATGCATGTCCGTTCACGCGCGTGTGCACCGGTCTCAAGACAAGGCAATTCCCCCCGGACAGACAGCTAACGAGCCGGGAGCGATGTGTATGAGGCAGGACAATTAACCATTCGATATTTACGAGATTGTAAAACGACTCACGCGAAGTCTTTAAGGAGGTACGGAAGGGGTGGGGTGGGGTGGGGTGGGGGAAAGGGGGGTGATAGGGGGAGAGGAAGGGGTAGGGGGAAAGGAGGAGGGGAAGGGGGAGGGGGAAAGGGGGTGATGGGAGGAGGAGTGGGGAGGGGGTGATGGGAGGAGGGGGTGAAAGGGGGGTGATGTGAGGAGGGGAAAAGGGGGTGATAGGAGGAGGGGGTGAAAGGGGGGTGATGTGAGGAGGGGGAAAGGGGGTGATAGGAGGAGGGGGAAAGGGGGTGATAGGAGGAGGGGGAAAGGGGGTGATAGGAGGAGGGGGAAGGGAGAGTCGTTAATGCGATGCTTCCGAAGGTAATTGAATCCTATTGCAAAAATCTGACATTTAAGGACGGGGCTGAGGGGGGGGGGGTGGCAGGGAACTGACTGTAGATAGGATTTTGTTAATTGGTTCTACGAAGAGGGAGACCGATTCGGGGGTTCTGATGGGGGGGGGGGGGTGCGTGTATGTCTGTAAGGTGATTTATCTGTGTATCTAGATCTATCCATTCATCTCTCTGTATATACATATCTGGAGCAATACCTGTGTTTTATGTATATATCGGTATATGAATATCAATCAGTCTATCTGCATAACTACTTGTCTGCCTATATCTCCTTCCCAGTCTATCTGTCTATCTATATCTGTATATAATATATATATATATGTATGTATGTTTGTATGTATTTATGAATCTGTTCTGCTAATTACCTTTTTTAACTGCTTCCTATTCATCTAACTCCATGTATATCCATCTCACTCCCCTATCTATCAATCTATCTATCTATCTATCTATCTATCTATTTTTTCATCCATATACATGCATGCATAGCCAGAGGTGGAAAGACCAATGAAGAACTAAAATACACACACATCCTTAACAGACAGACAAACTGCCGTTGACAAGCACTTCGACAGAGCGTTATATGAAGCCCCGAGGATTCCTTCGACAAGCCACGAAACTCGGGGGGGGGGGGGCGTCCTAACTTTTCTCTCATTATGTCAAGCTCATTAGCATAATGCTCTCGTGTGTATGTGTATGTGTGTGTCTCTGTGTGTGACCCCGAAACATAACAAAAGTTCCGTGCGTTTCGTGAGCAGCTCGGTTTTCGTCGTAAAACTCGTAAAGCCATTTCCTTATTATTTGACTTCTTGTGTGTCAATGATCGTTGGGGTATTGTGAAGGGAGTGGAGTTGGAGTGCAGAGGGAACGACCCCTCTACCCCCTCCTCGCCTCGCCCTACCCCCCCCCCCCTCGTCCCTCCTTGCCTCGTCCTACCCCCCCCCCCTCACTCCCCACTCCTCCTTGCCTCGAAATCTTTCTTTCTCTTAAGAAAAAAAAGGAGGAAATATAAGGAAGTTGGTCGGTTTCTCCTCCGGTGGTTCGTTTCGTTGGTTCGGTGCTTCGTTTTGATGCTTCGTTTCGGTGGTTCAGTGCTTCGTTTCGGGGTTTCGTTTCGTTGGTTCGGTGCCTCTTTCGTGTGTAGGGGTAGTGATGATTGAACAACAACAACAACAATTATGATGGTAATGATTGCATGATTTAAACCAAAGAAGAAAAAGGAAAAAAATAATTGTACTAAGAAAACAGCAAATAAACAGCGACCGTTCTTATGAGCTAGAAAAATAATAGGATATTCCTTTGTTTCTCAATTCCGTTTTCTCAGTGTTTCATCTCTATTGAAAAGAAAAACATATAA
>NC_061859.1:1933599-1936099 GCF_019202785.1 Penaeus chinensis
TGGAATTAAATGGCACTTTTAAGAGATATGAAAGTCCCTTCTCTGCAAGGCGGAAAAAAAGAAAACGAAGTATTGATAGAAGAAACAAATTAAGAAAAAAAATGGAACAAATGAAAGAAATAAGTAAAGAAAGAAGAGGAAGAAATTCGAGAAACATGTCAAGAATAAAAACAAAGAAAAAATAAAAGAAACAAGAAAGAAAACAAAAGAAAAAAGTGAAAGAAACAAGAACATAAAGAAGGAAGAAGTAAATGAAGCAAGAAAAGAAAAAAAAAACGAAAAAACGAAATGAAAGAATCAATAAATAAAAAAAAACAATAAATGAAAGCGAAAAAAGAAGAAGCAACAAAATAGAAAGAGAAGAAGCGAAACAAACCAAAAAACTAAAACAAAAAAGAAGAAGAAAAAGAAACAAAACAAACAATTATAACAAAAAAAAAAGATGGAAAAGAAACAAAAAACAAAATTTTTAGAAAAATAAAGAAAAAAAAGAAACCTAAACTAAAACAAAAAATAAGAAAAACAAAAACAAAACAAAACAAAAAAACAAACAAAAAATCAAAGCAAGACGAAAGGCCCATTGTTTACATCCCGACGGAGGTTCCACGCGGTGCGGCTCCGAGTCGTGGGTAAACAGGCGGCGTGTTGGCTAAATTCAGGGACACGTCTAAGGGCGCGGGGAGCTGGGCGGTGATGTTGCAAGGGCATTGCAAGGCCTGGGGGTTCTCTTGTAGGTGGGGGTGGGGGTGGGGGTGGAGGACGTGTATGGTTGGTTGGATTGTGTTTGTGTGTGTGCGTGTGTGTGTGTGTGTGTGTGCGTGTGTGTGTGTGTGTGTGTGTGTGTATGTGTGTGTTTGGATTGTGTGTGTGTGTGTGTGTGTCTATGTCTGTGTGCTTTTGTGTGTGTTTTTGTGTGTATGTATTGTGGTGCTCATATTTATGTTTTATTTTATGGCTGATTTCTGGATGTATTTGAGTTGAGTATCTTTTATCTTTTATATAGAGTGATGAAGCAACAGATATAGATTTTAAAGGAAAAAAAGAAAGCGTATTTTCTTTTTTTTCGGTTATCTCTCCTTCACCATTACAATACTGCTATAAACTGCAAATAGATATTTGATTGTTTAGATTTCCTCCCCCCTCTCCCCCCACCCACCCACCCACCCCCAAAAAAAAAGAAAAAACTGCGCTGTTCTCGCCACCCTCAGTTCTTTTGTCTTTTGGGAAATTTATTGAATTCTGGCTCATCCTTCTTCCTCCCCCCCTCCCCCCCCACCCCCCACCCCCCTGCTCTCTATACTTTAGTCTATCAGCTTGTCCAATTATTCGGCGACGGAGCTTGGCATCAGAATCAATTTATGGGTTGCGTGTGGGAGCGGGGGGGTTGGGAGGGGGCTGGGAAGGGGGTTAGGGAGAAGGGAGGTGGTGGGGGTAGTGGTGGGGAGGGGGGGTTGGGGAGGAGTTTGTCTTAAACTTCCGCTATTTGTTCATGTGCCTTTATTTCTTCGTCTTGCCCCTCGTCTCCTCCTCCCATTCTTTCCCCTCCCATCCTTCCCTCCCCCCTCCCCTTTTCCCCCATCCGATCTCTCTTTCTCTCTCTCTCTCTCTCTCTCTCTCTCTCTCTCTCTCTCTCTCTCTCTCTCTCTCTCTCTCTCTCTCTCTCTCTCTTTCCTCTTCTCTCTTCTCTCTTCTCTCTTCTCTCTCCTCTCCCCCTCCCTCTCCTCTCTCCCTCTCCCCTTTCTCCCTCCTTTGTCTCTCTTTCCCCTCCTCTCTCCCCTCTCCCTCCCCTTCCCCCCTCCTCTCTCCCTCTCCCCTTTCTCCCCAAAATCTGGGTATCGGTCGACCTTGTTCTCACGGCATTATGCACATAATTCTTGTTCCTCTTCCTAGCGCGCCTCTTTCCATCTTCTTCCCTGTTCCTCTTTATAACCTTTATAACCTCTTAGTCTTGTTTTTCTTTTTTCTTTCTGTATTCCTTCTTCTCTTTTTTTCTTCTCTCTTCCCTCTCTCTCTATCTATCTATCTATCTATCTATCTATCTATCTATCTGTCACTATCTATCTATATATCTCTCGGTTTCTCTCTCTCTCTCTGTCTCTCTCTGTCTCTCTCTCTCTCTCTCTCTCTCTCTCTCTCTCTCTCTCTCTCTCTCTCTCTCTCTCTCTCTCTCTCTCTCTCTCTCTCTCTCTCTCTCTCTCTTTCTCTCTCTCTCTCTACCTAATGTTAATGAAATAAATAATTATTATGATAAATATGTTAATAATAGTAACAGTAAAAATCAGAGTGATAATGATAATAACAGTAATAAAGTTATAAGACTCATACATGAGCTGGATTTAGGGCGGAAGTTTGGCCAACACATATCCCATTATAAAGGTGGGAACATATAGGTAGCATGTGTTAGCGTGGGAAAAATGAGAGAGAGAGAGAGAGAGAGAGAGAGAGAGAGAGAGAGAGAGAGAGAGAGAGAGAGAGAGAGAGAGAGAGAGAGAGAAAGGGG
>NC_061859.1:1941099-1946099 GCF_019202785.1 Penaeus chinensis
ATGATAATAACAATAATAACAAAAACAACAATAACAATAACAATAAAATGATATAAAGAATTCGCTATACGCTAAACTTAGTATTCCATGGCCTTTTTCTCTCATCCTGCAGCCGTTCCAATTAGTATAAATGTTTCATCCCCCTCGGTGTGAGCGAAGGTGTCATAATAACGATAATACGTGTCCCTCTGAGAAAGTGTCCGCGTGTATGTATCACCTGTATGTATCTGCATTCTAAGCTCGCCAGGGACGCCCGCTGTGTCCGCAGGTCTACGAGACATACCAATGAGATGGGGAGAGTGCCTCGGTGTTTTTTTAAAGTGTGTTTTTTGTGTGTGTTTTCTGTTTTCCTTTTTCTTGTTTGTTTTTCTTGTTCTTGTTCTTGTTCTTCTTTCGTTTTTTTTTTTCTTCTTCTTCTTCGTTTCTTCTTTTTAAAGTGTGTTTTTGTGTGTTTTTGTTTATGTTTTTTTTTCTCTGTTTTCCTCTTTTCTTGTTTTTTCTTGTTCTTGTTCTTGTTCTTCTTTCGCTTTTTTCTTCTTCGTTTTTTTCATATCCTTTTCCTCTTTCTTCTTCTTCTCTTTTTTTCTTTATTTTCTCCTTCTTCTTTTCGTTTTATATTTTCTTCTCCTTTTCTTTTTCTTTTTGTCTCCTTCTTCTTTTCATTTTATATTTTCTTCTTTTCTTTTTTTCTCCTTCTTCTTTTCGTTTCCCATTTTCTTCTCCTCCTCCTTCTCCTTCTCCTCTTTCTCCTCCTTCTCCTTCTCCTTCTCCTTCTCCTTTTCCTCCTTCGTCTAGAGGTGCATGCGTTAAAGAAGATACTACGTGTCTGCACTGAGGGATAAAGACGCTAGGTTTATGAATGGGTCGTGAGGATCTATCTTTGAGGGAAAGCTGAAGCAAAAAAAAAGAAAAGAAAAAAAATGTATATATACTTTTTTTATTATAAGATTTGTATAAGTATTTTTGTCTGTTTGTTTGTGTGTTTGTTTTCTCCGTTCCTTGGTTTCTTGATTATAATCCATGCCTCTTTTGATCATGCATTTGGCTTATTCCCATCTCTCTTCTTCTTCTCCCCCCCCCCCCCCCCCCGCGTTATTCGACCCTGAAAACGATCACCCTTCCGTAAACAGAATTTAATAATAATAAAAAAAGAAGCGAAAACGGTAGATGAGACCCAATTTTATGGAGCATCGCGACGTATGGAAGCGAGCAGCGTGTGACTCGTATAACAGAGGGACCCGATAACACACAATGGGGCTCTCTGTCCTTATGGGTATTTCAGCTTGGTTGGAAATGAGGAAGGGGGTGGGGGTGGGGGGTTAGGGGTTAGGGTCCGAGTTTTAGAAGGAGGGTTAAGGGTCGTTGGGGGGGTGAGGGGAGGGATTTTGATGTGAGGGGGTGTGTGTGGGGGAGGGGGGAGGTGATAGGGGTGGGGAAGGAGGGGGGAGGGGGATAGGGGGTGGGGAAGGAGGGGGAGGGGGCTAGGGGTTGGGGAAGGAAGGGGAGATAGGGGTTGGGGAGGGAGGGGGAGATAGGGGGTGGAGAGAGAGTGGGAGAAGGGGTAAGGTGTTCAAAGAGAACAGGAAAGAGAGAGGGAGAGAGCGATAGTGAAAAGGGACAGAAGGAAAGAGAAATAGAGATCAAAGACACAGAAAACGAACAAGCACAGCGAGATAAAAGAGCAAGACAAGACAAAGGCAAATAAAACCCGGGAAAATATGACATACAGAAGCTTAATAAACACACCAAATAGCAAGCAGTCAAAAGCAAATAGCCAAACTAGCGCAGTCAAGAACAAAAAAGCCAACTAGCAGAAGCATTCCCCGCTGCCTCCGACCTCAGCGACCGGCCTCCGCGCAACAGCCGTCGACAGCAAGAAATAGCAACTGTCAGGGTGAGCTTGTAGGCGAGCGCATTTGCCTCCTAGTTAATAGCACGATTCAGCGTCGTTCCTGCCTGGTGCTAGCGGGAAAAAATAGCATCTCTGTTTAAAGGCGGAGGAGAGGGATTCCGCGGCGGCGCTAACTTGGGGGAAATCCCTTGCAAATCCCTTCCTTAAGGATTCGTCGAGGGGGGTTAAAGAGGGAGGGGGGGAGGAAAGGAGGTGGGGGTGGGGGTGGGGGGAGGATTTGGCGAGGTGTTATCTCTCTTTCTCGGTTGCGCACAATTCTTTTTCTTTCTTTTTTTCTTTTTTTTTTCTTTTTTTTATCACTTGTTTCGTTTTGTCTCATTTTCTCGTTCTTCTGTGTTTTTATTTGTTTTCTTTGTTCTTTCGATCTTTTTCTTTTTCTCTTCCCTTCTCTTCTATGCATTTTTACTCTTCTCTTCTCATTTTTTTCCCTCTGTCCTCTCCTCTCCTCTCTTTTTCTCTCTCCTCTCCTCCCCCTCCCTCCCTCCCTCCCTCCCTCCCTCCCTCCCTCCCTCCCTCTTTCTTGGTCAGGTATTTCCTGGAATTTCCCAGAAGGTCGTCCTTTCCCAGAATAACAAACAGCGAACGAAGAAGAAGAAGAAGAAGGAAGAAAGAAAAAAAAAAAACGAACATCTCAATTACAGTTTTCTCCCTCCGTCGAAAATCGTAAAAATCGTCAGGCAAATTGTGAATGAACGCAAGGCGGACGTCGTTGGTTTGTTTTGATAAACATGCGCGTCCTCGCTGACTTCTTCGGCTCGTGTGTATGAGTATATGTCTGTGAAAGAGAGACACAGAGAGAGAGAGAGAGAGACAGAGACAGAAACAGAAACAGAAACAGAGACAGACAGACAGAGAGAGAGAGAAAAAGAAAGAAAAGGGGAGACAGAGAGAGAGAGAGAGAGACAGAGACAGAGACAGAGACAGAAACAGAGAAAAAAAGAGCGAGAGAGAGATAGAGATAGATAGAAAGACAGACAGATGGAAAGACAGACAGACAGACAGACATACATACAGACAGAGACAGAGAGAGAGCGAAAGAGAGAGAGAGAAAAAAAGAAAGGGGGAGACAGAGAGTGACAGAGAAAAAAAGAGCGTGAGAGAGAGAGAGAGAGAGAGAGAGAGAGAGAGAGAGAGAGAGAGAGAGAGAGAGAGAGAGAGAGAGAGAGAGAGAGAGAGCGAGGGAAAGGGGGATCAAGTTCCGCCGGGGTAGCATCTGACTCAGCTAGATAATGTTGACAGAATTAGCTATAACATTAGCATAAGAATGGCCTGAGACGGTACCCCACCCCCTCCCCCCTCCCCCTTCCCCATATACCCTACCCCATCATCCTAACCCTGTCCCCTCCCCCCTCCCCCACCTCTTCCCTCCTCCCTTTCCTCCCCTCCTCCCCATGACCGACCCTTTGGGCTTCTTAGATGGGGAAATGGGGAGGGGAGGGGGGAGGGGAAATTGAAGATAAGGGGGGAGGGGTATTTTGACTTAAATGTCTTGGAAACCCCATCAAGTTGGTCAAATTTAGTGCGTGTTGCGAGATTTTCCTCAGTGTGATTTGAGGGGAAAGGAGGAGGAGGAGGAGGAGGGGAGGGAGAGGAGAAGGAGGGGGGAAGGAGAAGGAGGGAGGGGAAGGGAAGGAGGAGGAGGGAGGGAGGAAAAAGGAAAGGAGGGGGGGGAGAAGGAAAAGAAAGAGGAGGGGAGGAAGGAGGAGAGAAAGGGGGGGGGAAGGAGGAGGGGAGGAGGAGGAGGAGAGGAGGAGGAGGAGGAAGGAGGAGGGAAGGGGGATGGGGAAATGGGGGGAGAGGGGGAGGGGGGGGTGGAAGAAGTTTAAATCGTGTGTTTTTCCCTGTTTGGGTTTTTTTTGGTTTTTGTTTTTTTTTTTTTTTTTTTTTTTTTCACTTTTCCCCTTCCCTTTTTCCGTTTCCGAGGGAAACCGCGGTTTTAAAAACTGTTGGGTTGTTCCGCAAGGTCCGGGAAAAATTTTAAAAGCTTTTGGAATTTTCGGTTTTGACGCCAAGGGAGAGTTTTTTTTTTGGGATGTGGGGGTGGGTGGATGGTGGGGAGGGGGGTGGGGAAGGTGTAGAAGAGAGGGATTTATTTGTTTGATTCGTTTCTTTTTTTTTTTTTTTTTTTTTCTCTTCCTTTTTTTTTCCTTTTTTTTTGTGTTTTTTTTTGTGAAAAAGGGTTTTTGGGTTTTTGGTATGTTTTTGTTGGTTTGAGAGGGTTTTTAATGTGTGTGTTTGTGTTTTTGGTTTCTTCATTAACTTTCTCCCTACTGTCCTTTTTTCCTCTTTTCCCTTCTTTTCCTTCTTTTTCTCCTCTTCTCCCCTCTCCCCCGGGGCCTCCCTCCTCCTTTTCCCTTTCCCCCCCCTCCCTTCTCCTCCTTCTTTTCCCCATTCCCCCTCACCATCCTCCTTCTTTCCCCGTCTCCCCCCCCCCCTTGCCACAAATGCCTCCCCTTCCCCAGCACTGCCCGCGTGCCAATAATTAAAACAATGCCTACAGCCTACGAATATCCCTCCTTCTTCTTTACCCCCTTCCTCCGTTTCTTACTTTCTATCCCTTCCTCCTATCTATCTCCTTGCCCCTATGTATCTTCCTCCCTCCTTCCCTCTCCCCTTGCCCCTCCCTCCTTCCTCACCCCTTTCTCCCTATGTCTCTTCCTACCTCCCTCCCTCCCCCCTAACCCCTCCCTCTCTCCCACCCCCTTCCTCTTGCCTTTCCTCCTTTCAACAATGGCATTGCAGCTGCACTTTGCATTCAGATGGATGGGGGCGCGGGAGGGCTCAGGTGCCGTTGCAATCAGCCGTTGAGAGTGAAATTCGCTCCTTCATTAATCAGCTCAATTGGCCTGGCCCCGGACGCCGTAGTGTGCCCCGTGTGTAAACTCGTATAAACCCTTGGCACTGAGGCTCTGTGGCTCAATTGGCTCTTTGGCTTCTCAAGGGTCAGTTGGCGCTTTGACTCAGTTGTGTGTCCGTTGGCTTTGTGACACTGATGGGAGAGAGAGAGAGAGAGAGACAGAGACAGAGACAGAGACAGAGACAGAGACAGTTAGAGAGAGAGAGAGAGAGAGAGAGAGAGAGAGAGAGA
>NC_061859.1:1956099-1963599 GCF_019202785.1 Penaeus chinensis
CCCCCCTTCCCCCTTCCCCCCCTTCCCCCTTCACCCCCCTTCCCCCCGCGTCCCAGCCCGAGATCCCCCGCGGCGATACGGTCCGCCTCGGCTCGTAACTCGGCCGTGGCACTCCGGGAGCCGCTTCTCGCGACCGGCGCTCCAAAGCCTATAAGTCGGCGATGATGCTGATTTTATGGGCGGCCGCCAGAGGGAGAGGCTCGGGCGTGTGGGCGGGGTGGGGTGGTGGGGAGGTGGGGGGGATGGGGGGGAATTGTGGGGAGGGGTGGTGGGGAGGTGGGGGATGGGTGGGTATGGGTGTGGGGGATAGATAGGTGTAGCTGTGGGGATAGATAGATGGGTCGAGGTGGGGGGTAGGTGGGGGTGGGGGGGATAGATAGGTGTAGTTGTGGGTGTGGGGGTGGGGTCGAAGATAGATGGGTGTGAGTGGGGGGATTGATGGGCGAGAATGGGGGGGGTGGGGGGGAACGGGTGTGTGTCTGTTTTTGCTGTTTTATTATGGTTTTTTCTTATTATTATGTTATATTTTTTTCACATTCTTAAGCGATGTCTCTCCTTTCTTTCCATTTCTCCTTCGCTCTCTTTTTTTCCTGAAACGAAACGAAGGAAATAGAAGGGAATATTACTAAATGTCTCAAGAACGATTTTCCAAAATGTTTCCGAGCCTCCGTCAACTCTAAGACTAATCTTCAAAAAAAAAAAAAGCGAAAAATACTAGAAAAATATTCTCCTACTTTAAAAAAGATAAAAGACAAATCCTCTCTTCTTCCTCTTCCTCCCCAAAAATAATAATAAATGAAAAATACGAGCAGAAGTATTGATAAAAACGTAATGTTATCCATGCTCTAAGTTCGCCCGACACATGTCCGTCTCGCGCCATAAAACTTAAGAAAGAAAAAGTCTGTTTGCGTAGAGTTTGGGGGCGGGTGGGGGGGAGGGGGGGAGGGAGTGGATGGGGGTTAAAGGGGGAGGAGAGAGTAGAGGGGGATAGAAGGGGGGGTGAAGAAGGGATGGAGGAGGGGGAGAGCCTCGGATATTCGCATCTGTCGCCGTCGCATAAACCCGTACAGCGGATCAGTCGCTTTTTTATAGTGCCTCCGGATGGATGGATTGGCCTTTTTCTCCCCCACTCCCCCCCCCTCCTCCCTCCTTCCCTCACCTCCCTCTCCTTCCCTCACCTCCCTCTCCCCCTCCTTCTCTCTCCAAACCTCTTCCAGTCTCTCCCCCTCTCCTCCTCCCTCCTTCTCCCCTCTCCCCTCGCTACCCCTTCCCTCTACCCTGTGTGTAGTGTCTTGACCCGCGTTCCGGACCGCGTGTTTCTCGTGTAATGGAAGAAACTTTTTCATGTGAGAAAGAGGGGGGGGGGGGAGAGGGAGAGAGAGAGAGAGAGAGAGAGAGAGAGAGAGAGAGAGAGAGAGAGGGAGAGGGAGAGGGAGAGGGAGAGGGAGAGGGAGAGGGAGAGGGATGGAGGGAGAGGGAGGGAGGGAGAGTGAGAGAGAGGATACGTAAAGGAAGAGAAAGGTAGGGAAAGAAAATAGCAATAAGAACAAGGAAAGATGGATAGGAAAGGAGAAGGAGAGAAGAAAGGATAAGAGAAAGGGAAGGGAAAAAAAGGAGTTAGAAGAAGAAATAGAGGAACGGAGCGATAATAATAAGGGAGATAATAATAAAGATGGGAAAGAGAGATGGGGAAACAGAGAGGCAGCGAAAGGAGGGAGAGGCAGAAGGGGAGAATTTATAGTGCTTGTTTTGGCAAAATTCCCGAGACTTCCGCTGGAGGAATAGAGAAAGATAACTAAGAGAAAAGAAAGGAAAAGAAAACAAAATAGCGAATACCACGAAGGAAAAAATTACGAATCAACACATATTTTTTTCTTCCATCAAATACAGAAGAAAGAAAAATAGTAATAATAATGATAATAACTAAACGAAGAATAATCCACAGATAAATAACGTTTTTTTTTTCTGATGATATCGGAGACCTAAATTACGAAAATTACTTTTTTTTTATAAATAATCTTAAAAGTCTTAATCCAAGTGTTCGAACCTGTCGCTCCACCTTGAGATACATCAACGAAGCCACTTTTCACGCATACGAAGAAAATTCCCGAATGCCGTAAACACTGCCTCTGAGTCATTCCAGAGATTCCCGGACACGATTTCGGGGAATGGGGGGGGGTTGGTGGGAATGGGGGGTAGGGGGGGTTAGGGTGGGAATAGGGGGGGGTCAGAGGGGGGTATGGGATAGGGGAACGGGACAGAGAGAGAGAGAGAGAGAAAGAGAGAGAGAGAGAGAGAGAGAGAGAGAGAGAGAGAGAGAGAGAGAGAGAGAGAGAGAGAACGAGAGAGAGAACGAGAACGAGAGAAAGAGAGAACAGGCACTTGAAGGGCCATGTCTTTTTCCCCCCTTTCCTTCCCCCTTCTCCCCCGCCCCCCGCCCCCCTTAAGGGCAAGGGAGGGACGCAGACCACCCCCATTGAACCTTCTGAAAATTAAAATGGGTTAGAGATCCCTTGCGAATGGGGTGGGTGGGGGGGGGGGAGACCCATGTTTGTCTTAATGAAGTCGTATCCAAATGGCCTGTTCGCCACATTTGCTTTTTTTTCCGTCTTATTCTTCTTATTTATTAATTTTCTTCGTCCTATTGATTTTCTTCGTCTTATTTATTAATTTTCTTCGTCTTATTTATTAATTTTCTTCGTCTTATTTATTCATTTTCTTCGTCTTCATATTTATTAATTTTATTTTGTCTTCTCCTCATTTATCAATTTTTTTCGTGTTCTTGTCTTCCTGTCTTTTAGTTTTTTTTATCGTTTTCCTGTGTTTCTTCTGCGTCTTTTTTTCTTGTTTTCTATTCTGATGCTTTTTTTTTCTCTTCTTTCTCGTACTTTCCTTTTGTTCTTCCCTCATTCTCTTATTCCCTTTCTTCACTCGACTTTTTCTTATTCTTCTTCATCTTCTTCCCCTTTGCATTATTTATTGCACTAAATTTCGCAATCACAAGCAGTTGCCAGAGAAACAGATAGATAGATAGATAGTTAGATAGATAGATAGATAGATGGATAGATACTTACATAGATACTTTGATTGAAAAAGAGAGAGAGAGGGAGAGAACGAAAAAAAAAGAGAAAATATTCAGAAAGAAAAAAAGAAAATAAGAAAAGCGCGAGAGAGGGAGAGACCATTACAGTGATTACTTTTTGGAAACAGGAAAAAAAAGAGCAAACAACAACAGCATAACAACAACAACAAGAGCACCACCACCACCAATAACAACAACAACAGTAACAACAACAACAACAACAAGAGCACCATCACCAACATCAACAACAACAAGAGCACCAACAACAACAACAACAACACCAACACTAACAGCAAGAGCATGGACAACGTAGCGCACGCGCTCGGCACTTTCCGCAGCGGGCTCTCTCGCCAGAGGTTCATCCGGGTCCTCGAGGATCTGCTGCGTCTGGTGGGCCACGGGAAGGGGGCGGGGCTCACGGTGCACAATGTTGCCAATTGCAACCCTCTGCAACCGATGGATTTGTTGGAGAAGGTCAGTATGGGAGGTAGATGGCGATGGTGTTGTTTCTTTGTTTATGATTGGTTTTGTTGTAGTTGTTTGTGAATGTTGGTTGTTATGGTTTTTGCTGTTATTGTTGTTGTTTTTTTCGTTATTTTTATTTTTGTTGTCATTGTTGTTGTTTTTGTTGTCATTATTGTTGTTTTTGTTGTCATTATTGTAATTTTTGTTGTCATTATTGTTGTTTTTGTTGTCATTATTGTTGTCATTAAGGTCATTCTTATTCTGTTATTTATTATTATTATTACTAATATAATATCACCATTTTTATTATAATCATCATTATCATCATCATCATCATTATCATCATCATCACCATTACTGCCAAAAGAAATGAAGAAAATAACAGCCTCAGCCGCGACCTCTCGCCCTGGTCTGCGTCATTCCGTTGAAAGCTCCGAATTCACTTCACTGTAACGCCGGAGTGTCAACAGCGTCACGGTGAGGCGGCTGATTTCGAAAGGGAATGAGTGGCGCTTATTTTTTATTTGATTTTGAATCAGGTGGTGATGATGATGAGGAGGAGGACGGTGGTGGTGGTGATGATGATGAGGATGGTGGTGGTGGTGGTGGTGGTGGTGGTGGTGGTGGTGGTGATGATGATGATGATGATGATGGAGATGGTGATGATGATCATGATGGTGATGATGATGATGATGATCATGATGATTAAGTTAAGATAATTGAGAAGGTGAAGTGTATTACATATATATATATATATATATATATATATTTATCTGGCTTTTCCCGCGGGAGATCGAAGTGTGAAAGTGGATGAGAAAATTAAGAAAATTGCAAAGTTGATGTTGATGGCAGTTATCAAGAGCATCAACTCGCACCCTTGTGTATAGTGCATGAGACTGAAGATTTGATCCCGTTATTGATCAATTGATTATAAGGTGATATGGCTGATATATATTTATTTTATTAATTGCGTGTTCTTTTTCACGTAATTACTGAATGGATTTTTTTGTCAATTTACAATTACGGAGGATGGTGTGTCGCAAGGTGATTTTTCAAACTAAGTTGTGATGAAAGTATTATCGAATATCTATTTTTTTTTTTTTTTTTTTTTTTTTTTTTTTTTTTACTCTTTATATTTTATTTTTTCGAAGAGGAGATACGCTTATAAGGCTTTTTCGAAACGCTCTGTGATAGACCTACATACTTTAAGTTTTGATTATCATTGTGTGTGTGTGTATATATATAAATATATATACATTTTTTTTTTTTTTCTTATCAATATGACGAGGCTCATTTTTTTTTTTTTTTTATAACGTGAAATGGCCTTTTGTCGATTTGTGGATTTGATGATGCCGATGTAATTATCTGCTGAAAGGTTAACGGACTATCTTTTGGACTCGTTTGTGGAGAAAGTCGGTGTCACGTGTTTATTGCTTAAAGAAAATTGGGCGACCTTTGTGGAGTCGATTAAATGCAATTGAGAAAGGAGATGAAAGCACTCGTTATTTCTTTTATTGCAATTTAAGTGTGTATATATTATATATATATATATATATATATATATATATATATATATTATATTTGTGTGTATATATATTGCATTTGTATTGCATATGAGGTAGAGAGTGAGAAATGACAGGAAAGGTGATCTGGATGTAGGTTATAGAATAGATTTGAAATATATTTTTGAAGCATTTTGAAGTGTCGCTGTCATTTTGTCTCGTTTCCACTCTCTCTCTCTCTCTCTCTCTCTCTCTCTCTCTCTCTCTCTCTCTCTCTCTCTCTCTCTCTCTCTCTCTCTCTCTCTCTCCTTCCTCCTCCTTCACTTCCTCCTCCCCATCCTCCTCCCCATCCTCCTCCTCCTCCTCCTCCTCCTCTTCCTCCTCCATTCCATCACAGGCGCCGTGTTTTAGCGTCTTCCAATTTCCCGCCCGACCAACGCCGGGATTTCGCTGTCGAAAAATGGCGGCGACGCTTTTATCAAGACGCGGGCCATTAGATCCGGCTTGTCTTCCGGACCTCGCCTGTTTTTCTTCTTTTTTGTATTTTTTTTTTTTTCTTGATTTTTGTCTGTTTGGTTTGTGTTTGTTTTCTGTTTATTTGTTTGGTGTTTGAAGAAATTGATATTTTTTAGAAAAAATATTTTAGGTTTTTAAATATTTTTCCCTTCATATATCTCATCAGAAATAATCCGCCTTTTTTCCATCTTCTCTTTTTACTGTTCCTTCTCTTCCCTTTTCTTTTACTTTTCCTTCCTTTTTATTATTTTTTTCTCCCTTATCCCCGTTTTGTCTCCCTATTTTCCCCTTCCTATTTTCCTTTTTCATTCTTTTTTTATCTTTTTTTTCTCTCTCTCTATCCCTGCCTCGTAAGAACAGGGCCATTTCCCGCACCTGCCGCCTCGCCCTCCTTCGACCCCTTGGCACTTTGGAGGGGGGGGGGGGAGAAGGAGGGAGGGAGGAGAGGAGTTGACAAATTATTCTTCATAAAATGTCAGCGGATATTTATTCCCAAATGTGTGTATTTCGGGGATCTGGGAAGAAGGGGGGAGGGGGGAGGGTCCTTATTTCTTCCTTATTTCTCTCTCTCTCTCTCTCTCTCTCTCTCTCTCTCTCTCTCTCTCTCTCTCTCTCTCTCTCTCTCTCTCTCTCTCTCTCTTTCATCCTTTCTTCGTCCTCCTCCTCTTCTTCTTCTTCTACTTCTTTGCTTCCCCCTCCTTTCTCATCTTCGTCCACCTTTTCTTCTTTTTCGTTTTCTTTCTCCCTCCTCCTCCTTTTCCTTCTATTTCCTCGTCCTCCTCCTCCTCCTCTTCCTCCTCCTTCTCCACCTCCTCCTCCTCCTCCTTCTCCACCTCCACCACCACCTTCCTCTATTTCTTCTACTTCTTCTTTTTCTTCCTCGTCCTCCTATTTTCCTCCTTCCTTCCGCTTTTTCCTCGCGCGACAAGGGGGATGATTTCCGATTAAGAGCGCAGGCGAAACTTGTTAGCAGGGTGACGCGCTGTCATTTCTGTGTCGTGGAATATGTCTTTCGCTGACCTTTTAGTCGTTCTGGTGCGTTCTTGGGTGAGGTGCCGGTAGGGTAGGTGGAAGTGTCTGTGTCTGTCAGTGTGTCGGTGACTCTGGTTGTCTTTTTATTTGGTTTTCTTTGTTTCTTCTCTTTTCTCTTTCTTGTTTTGTTTTCTTTTCTTCTCTCGTTTTCTTTTCTTCTCTTCTCTCTCTGTCTCTTCTCTCTCATCTCTTCTTTTCTTTTCTTTTATTTTATTTTCTTTTCTCTTCTCTCTCTCTCTCTCTCTTCTTTTCTTTTCTTTTCTTTTCTTTTCTTTTCTCTTCTCTTCTCTTCTCTTCTCTTCTCTTCTCTTCTCTTCTCTTCTTTTCTCTTCTCTTCTCTTCTCTTCTCTTCTCTTCTCTTCTCTCTCTCTCTCTCCTCCCCCTCTTTCCTTTCCCATTATCTTTTTTTCCCACTCCCTTTTTCCACCTATCCATAATCCTTTTATGTCAAGCGTGTTGTCGCCTTTTTAGCTTCCCTTAACCTTTCATTTGGTGCAGCTGCCTCCGCCATCAAGCTTTTGGATATTGAAGGGGTCGAAAGGGGGGGAGGGGAAGGATGGGGCAGGAGGGAGGGAGGGAGGGAGGGAAGGTGGGTCGGAGGGAGGGAGGGAGGGAGGGAGGGAGGGAGGGAGGGGGGGGGGTGAATGAGTCGGAAGGAGAGAGGGAGGGAAGTGATAGCTGCGGAGACAAGACAGTGTCGCCTCGTAAGATTAAAAAAAAAAAAAAAATGATCGTGTCATGTATGATTAAAAAAAAAAAAAAAAAAAAACGGCAACAACAACAACAGTTAGAACAACAAACAAACAACAAACATAGAAATAAACAACAGCAACTGCAACAAGGCAATAGCGAAGCGATCCATCATGCCCCCCCCCCCCCCCGCCCCCCCAATCGGTCCGACAA
>NC_061859.1:1968599-1976099 GCF_019202785.1 Penaeus chinensis
GCACATGCACATGCACATGCACATGCACATGCACATGCACATGCACATGCACATGCACATGCACATGCACATGCACATGCACATGCACATGCACATGCACATGCACATGCACATGCACATGCACATGCACATGCACATGCACATGCACATGCACATGCACATGCACATGCACATGCACATGCACATGCACATGCACATGCACATGCACATGCACATGCACATGCACATGCACATGCACATGCACATGCACATGCACATGCACATACACATGCACATGCACATGCACATGCACATGCACATGCACATGCACATGCACATGCACATGCACATGCACATGCACATGCACATACACATACACATACACATACACATACACATACACATACACATACACATACACATACACATACACATACACATACACATACACATACACATACACATACACATACACATACACATACACATACACATACACATGCACATGCATATGCACATGCACATGCACATGCACATGCACATGCACATGCACATGCACATGCACATGCACATGCACATGCACATGCACATGCACATACACATACACATACACATACACATACACATACACATGCACAGACACACACACACACACACACACACACACACACACACACACACATATATATACACAATAATCCTAAGATTCCGGGAAAGGGATAAAAACAGTCCCCATCGGACAGACAGACAGATAGTTAAATAGATACACAGACATACAGACTTATAAACAGACAGAGAGACACATAACCAGACCGACAAGCAGGCAGACAGACAGACAGACAGAGAGACACAGCCAGACATCTAAATACAGACTTATTAACAGACAGACAATCAGACAGACAGAGAGACACGTAGCCACACATCAAAATAGATAAGTAATCACACCCGCGGACCCTACTGACGCCCCTTGCCCATTCCAGTGCGGGGAGAGCGTGGGCGGCGGCGACATCGTGGTGGTGGCGGCGCGGGCGGGACCCAACGCCTGCTGGCACCCCGCCTGCTTCAACTGCCACGTGTGCAAGGAGCTGCTGGTCGACCTCATCTACTTCTGGAAGGACGCCCACCTCTACTGCGGGCGGCACCACGCAGAGAGTCTCAAGCCACGCTGCGCCGCCTGTGATGAGGTGAGACTGGGGAAGGGTTAGGGGGTGGAGGGGAGGGAGGGAGGGAGGGAGAGGTGTGTGTGTGTGTGTGTGTGTGTGTGTGTGTGTGTGTGTGTGTGTGTGTGTGTGTGTGTGTGTGTGTGTGTACACGTCTTTTTGTATATGTGTTTATTTCTGTGAGCACATTATTAACCGTCTATTTTCCTTTGTATTGTCTTATTAGTATGTATATATATATATTTTTCTTTCTTTTATATAATTCACTGCTGCCATCACAGTCATCGCAAGCTCATCACCGCAACTCTGATTATTTATCCCTAAAACCCTCTCGATTTCGAAATAAAAAGAATATTCACAAGGCTACAACATCGACCCCCGATTTCCCCGTCGAGCGATACGGTCCGCCTCGAGAGACCTCTTCCTCGAAATGAGTCGGTTATTATCGTTAAGTCTTTTGTAGTTCATAGCAGTGTCGTTGTATTTTTTTCTTCTTCTTCAGTATCCCCTGGAAATTCCGTTTTTTTTTTCTTTCTTTCTTTCTTCTGGAGATTTTTTTTTTATATATATTCGAGAATATATATTAGTAGTTTTAGGATGATACGTTGGTACAGGAACTTGTTTTACTGATGATGAGGGAGAGGGAGAGGGAGTAAAAGAGAGAGAGGGAGAGGGAGTGAGAGGGAGTAAGAGAGAGAGAGAAAGAGAGAGAGAGAGAGAGAGAGAGAGAGAGAGAGAGAGAGAGAGAGAGAGCGAGAGCGAGAGCGAGAGCGAGAGCGAGAGCGAGAGCGAGAGAGAGAGAGAGAGAGCGAGAGCAAGAGCAAGAGCAAGAGCAAGAGCAAGAGCAAGAGCGAGAGAGAGAGCGAGAGCGAGAGAGCGTGTTGATTAAATGTGTACGTGCCAAGAGTTAGAGACATCGTTCTTAATTAGAGAAGGGAAGAGAGGACGAGGTCTGCGCGAGGCTCACCCATTTACCGCGGGAAATAATGACAAGAGGAATTACCCTTTCGCCGGATTATGGCCTAAGTTTGTGTGTGTTTGTATGTGTGTGTGTGTTTGTGATTGTGTGTGTGTGTGTGTGTGTGTTTGTGATTGTGTGTGTGTGTGTGTGTGTTTGTGATTGTGTGTGTGTGTGTTTATGTGTGTGTGTGTGTGTGTGTTCGTTTGTGTATGTGTGTGCGTGTGTATGTATGTCTGTCTGTATGTATGTATGTATGTGTGTATGTATGTGTGTATGAATGTATGTATGTATTTTCTCAACAATTTTTTTTTAATAATTCATCTCCTAGTCAGGTTAGAAGGATAAATATGAGAGAGAGTGATAAAAGAAGGAGGGGGGTGAGCACATGGGAGAACAGAACGAAGAAAAAGAGATGGAAAAACAAGAAAGAAAGGGGGTGGAGGATAGAGGAGAAGATGAAGATTAGAACGGTAAAAGAGGTAGAGAAACCTAACGAAAGAAGGGAGAGAGAGCGAAAGGGGATTGGAAATACAGCGCAGTGGATAGGAAGAGATTAGAAGATGATAGAATAGAGGGTGGGACTCTTAGCAGTCTGTTGGCGGATGAGGAGGGAGGGAGGGAGGGAGGGAGGGAAGGAAGGAGGGAGGGAGGGAGGGAGGGAGGGAGGGAGGGAGGGAGGGAGGGAGGGAGGGAGGGAGGGAGGGAGGGAGGGAGGGAGGGAGGGAGGGAGGGGGGGAGAGAGAGAGAGAGAGAGAGAGAGAGAGAGAGAGAGAGAGAGAGAGAGAGAGAGAGAGAGAGAGAGAGAGAGAGAGAGAGAGGGAGAGAGGAAGAGAGAGACAATGGGGAAGGGGAAAGAGAGAGAGAGAGAGAGAGAGAGAGAGAGAGAGAGAGAGAGAGAGAGAGAGAGAGAGAGAGAGAGAGAGAGAGAGAGAAAGAGAGAAAGAGATGTGGAAATAGATTGGGGGCTGAGGAGGGAGGGAGAGAAACGTTTGTTGTGGATCCCTCGTGTCATAACGTTGATAAATGACACCGCTCGTGCCTCGGCCCCGAAGAGTTATAATCCCGATGACTGCGGAGATTAGGACCAGAGATATTCGTAAGGCACTTCATGTACAGAGACGGATCCTTTTAATATGCTTGCGTGAGGTGTTTTTTTGAGGATTTTTTCTCCAATATAATGGTTTGTGTATTTTGTTTGTGTATGTGCTTGGGAAACGGTGATATATTGTGTGTGTGTGTGTGTATGTGTGTGTGTGTGTGTGTGTGTGTGTGTGTGTGTGTGTGTGTGTGTGTGTGTGTGTGTGTGTGTGTGTGTGTCTGTGCGTGCGTGTGCGTGGGTGTATACGAGTCGAAGAACAGGTTGGTAATGTTCTTGTGTGTGGAGTGTATATAATGTGTATAAAATAAATATAGAACAATTGGTATATTATCATTTACTCTTATGATGATGACAGTTTTGGTAGTAATAATAATAATAATAATAATAATAATAATAATAATATAATAATAATAGTAATAATAATGATGAAAACGTTGCTAGTAATAATAATGATAATAATAATGATTATGATAAAGATAATAACTAACAACAACAATGATATTGATGATAATAGCACTAACAAAGAATGAGACGAACTAACCCCCATGCCTCCCCAGATCATCCTCGCCGACGAGTGCACGGAGGCCGAGGGGAGGGCGTGGCACATGAAGCACTTCGCCTGCTTCGAGTGCGACCGCCAGCTGGGGGGGCAGAGGTACATCATGAGGGACGGCCGCCCCTTCTGCCTCCACTGCTTCGACGCCATGTTCGCCGAGTACTGCGACACCTGCGGGGAGCCCATCGGCGTGGATCAAGGTAACTGGGGGTAGGGTGCTGGTGAGAGTAGAGGGGGGGGGTGGAGGGTAGGGGGGATGGGGGAAGGGGGATGGTGTTTGTAATGTTGGGGAGAGTGGGATTGGAAGTTAGGCGGGAGGTAGAGATGTTTTTGTTTTTGTTTTTTTGGTGGGGGGGGGGGGGTTGATGGTATTCATGGTTATGGTAATAGGAATAGGAATAGCGATAAAAGGTCTAATGCTGATAATAGTGGTGATAAGTTGATAGTGATAAAAGAAAGTAGCGATAGTTATGTTCAAGAAAATGAGATAATAACAGTCAAATATATTTTCGAAAGGTCCCGACGGAAAGGTTGATGAACATTGCAGATATTTAGCAAAACTTGTGTCACCCTCTCACTGTATTTAACGTGAATGTCTCTCCTTGCAGGTCAAATGACCCACGAAGGCCAGCACTGGCACGCCACCGAGGACTGCTTCTGCTGCCACACCTGCCACGCCTCCCTACTGGGCCGCCCCTTCCTGCCGCGCCGCGGGGCCATCTTCTGCTCCATCGCCTGCAGCAAGGGCGAGCCCCCGACGCCCTCCGACAGCAACGCCAACACGCCCGTGACGCCTCAGCCGCTGACGCAGATGCTGAGGCCATCGACGGGGCTGGAGCGGCGATCCTCGCTCTCGTACGACGCCTCGGACTCGACGCTGACGTCCCCGCGGGCACCACGCCCGTCGAGGCACCTCAACCACGAGTCGACGTCCGACCTGAGCGACGGGGCGTCCCCCCTCCCGGGCCGCCGCGGGATCAAGTCGCCGCTGCCGGACGTGCAGGTGGTGTCCAAGTCGCCGAAGATGCGGCGGCGCCCCCTGCCCACCTCGCCCCTCACGGACAACAGCGGCGACAAGAGCGACGCGACCAGCCCGCGGTCGCCCCTCCTCAGCAGAAAGCCGTCCAGCGTCACCGGGCCACAACCTCGCATCACACGTGATAACTCTTTCCAAATTCGCGACATGCAGAGGACGCGTCATGCGCCCGCCCTCTCCAGGGAGCCTTCCATGTCCGGCATGCATGGTGTGGTGCAGCCCAACAGCTTTCCTCCGCCACCTAGTGTCTCTAGTCCACGCTCACCGGGGTCCGTTTTGTCAGTCGACAACCAAGGGCAACAAAGACCCAATGAGAACGTTGCATCCCCCGTGTCGCCACGCTCACCACGCTCACCACGCCTGCAGTCTGCGCATTCACCGAGACATGAGAATCACAGACACAATCTCGAGTCTCCCCACGGGCCGTCAGAAGTTGGGTCGTCCAGGGTCTCTTCAGAGGTCGGAGGGTCTCGAGCGCCCTCAGAGATCGGGTCTCCTCGGCCGGGCAACCGATCCGTGGCCGCAGTGACTGTCGAGGAGGTGAGAGGCCAGGCGCAGGCAAACCCTCTCATGCGCTCTCCCAAAATGGGCCGAAAAGCCTTGCAACTCCAGCAGTCTCCAAAGGTGGGCCGGCGTGCTTTAGAATATAGAGGTGCGGATGGAAGCACAGTTTCCTCCTCTTGCCAAACAAGCCCGCACTCCCCTCCTCCTCCTCTGCCAGGTCAGCCTTTGACATCCACTCCTACATGTGAGGAAAATGTACCGGCGGACAAAGTGCAGCGAGGAGTTGAGCTTGTGGGGGCAGGGCTCGATCGTCTGGTGCTAGAACGCTCCCTCGGCCGCATTCTTGCAGAACAAGGAATCAACCTTCTACGTGAGGTGGCTGCAACTTCTTCCCCTGGAACGCTAGAATCTCTCTTGCAGAACTCGGAGCTCTTGTCCAATGCTGCGCGCCGTCAGCCATTAGACCTCTCGGCGATGTCTGATCTTAATTTAGAGGCGCTCCTGGCGTCTGAAGAAGCCACCCGAGGACGTGCCTCTCCTGCCCATGTATCTATGCCAGACTTGAGTCAGCATGGGGAATCATCTGCCTCTACATCTCCTTCAGCAACTCCTACCCCTGGAGCACCAAGAAAAAGCTCACTCTCTTCTCGACACAAAGACAGACACAATCGCTCAGTCCGATTCGATCCAGCTCAAGTTGGCGGAGAATCCCCAAGCCGCCAGCATTCAACCCGCGATCCTCGTGATTCCTCGTCGTCGACGTCTTCATCGGGGTCGGCTCCAACAGCACTGGAGGTGTCTCCAGCCGAGGGTTCCACCAGGAGCCGCCGCCCGCGACACCACCGAGGGAGCGGCTCCAATGGCTTCCCAAGGTCACGTTCGTATTCTGGTTCAGAACCCTCAGCTGCGAATAGAACTCCCCGAAAGACACCGTCTGCGCCAGGCCTCGAAGACGCAGATTGGGACCACGAGTCCGTGTGCTCTACTTGCTCCTCTTCTTCCTCTGATGAATTTGACTATGAGCTTCCCCCAAGGAGAGCTTATGGCGGTGTTCGTATAAGTTATGTGCCTAATGATGCCCTGGCATACGCTAGACGGCAAGCTGGAAGTACTCAGCCACCAGGATCCCCCTCCACTCGCAAGAGGTTCGGAGAGAAGGACAAAAACTGTATTATCTCCTGATGGCTTCGTGCGCCAGTTAACTCTAGCTATGCAGCAGCCAAGTGCGCTTAGTAGTGACAGATTAGTGCTCTATTTTCGTCTTGCGCTTAATTTTTGTGGCTGCAGAGCTGCCTACCTCGTGGTTCTGGTGGCACTCTCTTCGGGAGAGAGCCAACTGAGGACCTTGCCGCACCAGTATTGTTGGACAGTGCCACACACACCATTTTAAAAGTATCTTATTCATGGACTGTCGTATTACATACAACATACATTGAATATTAAGTGCTCATTCATGTTGATCACCCTCATGATAAAATCTCGGAGTACGGCATTAATGTGCACAAAGATAGATCTTATTTACACCTAAATTTAAAATCAACAAAAGTGTTACAGTAAGTAGCAGTTTCTAAAGTGAAAATTGGGCTGTGAGAAAAAAAAATCAACATCAACATCATCATCCCTATAATATGCAAAAAGGCCAAGGAATGTTGCTGTGCCATCAGTCGGCTGAACATCGTACCAACATACTGGCCACATGTACTGTAGTAGGATAGTTAGTTCAGAACCCTTCTATATGTATAACTGCAGTCTAACTGAAGTGCCAAATAATGTCTTCCAAGACTCAACTGCGATTAGCAATGTGGAAGAAGAATTTCGCTGTCTGTTGAGACATACCTGAGTATTATTTATAGTCAATATTACCTGAAATGACTCACAAGATTAAGAAATGATGCAATATTTCATAGTAAAACATAATCTGCCCTGTTTAGCGGTTGGCATCCAGATATTTACATCTTAGTTACATGTCTGCATCGATCGGGTGCTTGTAATGAATATACTTTATATCTTATTGTAGCCTCCTATGTATACTACGTCATGTATTAATTACGTTTGCTATAATGGGCTACTTACAAATCCACAACGCAAATTTTCCATTCGGTATAAGTATCGCCAAAACAGTGTTTTCGCTGATAATAGAGATTTACCAACACTGGCCTATTTAAACAGAGACTTCAGACTTACAGACACCGGATCGTAATCAAA
>NC_061859.1:1986099-2003599 GCF_019202785.1 Penaeus chinensis
GATGAGTTACTGTTGGTGAATAACATTTGCTTTAGGCTAACAGCGTGGGGTTACTTCATAAGTATAATATTTGAGACTGAAGAAAAAAATGAATTATTTATAGTTACAAAAATCATGAAAAATAATTATTATTATAATAATGATAATAATAATAATAACTATTACTATCATTATGAAAATAACAATGATAGTAATAATTATATAAAATATATAATAAACATATAATTATATAAAGTTAAAATAATAACAATAAAAATGATAATAAAAAATAACAATAGTATCAATGATAACGATGATAATGGTAATGACACCAACGATAACAATTAATGATATAATAAAAGAAATGACAATGATAGCAATTAAAATGATAATGAAGATGATAAGATAAAATCAAAATAATAATAAAGATTACAATACTCATGATAATAATGACAATAAAGATAATAGTAATGATGATGATGATGATAAAAGTGATAGTAATAATGATGATAATAATAATAATACTAACAATAAAACTGATAATAGTAACAACAATAGTAGTAGTTAAATGAACAATAACAATAATCATAATAATGTTAATAACGATAATGATAATGGTAATGGTAACGATAATGATAACGATAGTAACAGCAATAATAATAATAAATAATGTTAATAATGATGATAATAATGATGATACTACTACTAATAATAATGATGATAATAATAATAATGATAATAATAATAATATCAGTAATGATAATAACAACAGAAGTTGTTAAATTGACAACAATAGCCATTACAGTAATACTAATGATAATAACGATAATGATAATTGTAACGGTTACGATACTGACAGCGATTGTAATAATAATGATACTAATGGTAATGATAATAATAATAATAATAATAATATCGACAAAAATAACAATGATGATAATATGGATGATAATAATGATAAAAGTGATAATGATGATAATGATAATAGTAATAATGATGATAATAATGATCATTATGACAATAATAATAATGATGATAATGATAATGACAATAACACTGAAAATAATAATGGCAATAATAAAAATGATAATACAGGTATTAACAATGATAATTACAGTAATGATAACAATGAGAATAACAATAACCGTAAAAATTGATAATAACAATGATTGTTAATAATAATAACAATATTATTTATCATTGGCAGAATAATAATAACAATGATAATAACAGTAATAAGAATTGCATTAATTGTAATAGATTGATAAAGATAAAGATCATACTGCTAAGGTGATATTGTATATATATATATGTATATATATATTATATATATATATATAATGTTATATATATTATATACTATAATATGTATTATATATTATATATTATTATACATATTATATATTATATAATATATATATATTATATATATACATATATATTATACATATTATATATATATATATATATATATATATATATATATATATATATATATATATATGTGTGTGTGTGTGTGTGTGTGTGTGTGTGATATATATGCTTATATATACTTTATACGATATATATATGCTTATACATACTTTATACGTGATATATATGCTTAATATGGAAAAGAAAGAAAGAGAAAAAAGAGAAAGAGAAAGTTACTGTATATAGGATATATGTGTATAATATATGATATATATTATATACATATATATATATATATATATATATATATATATATATATATATATATATATATATATGATATATATTATATATATGATATATATTATATATATGATATATATTATATATGTATGATATATATTATATATACATATATATGATATATGTGACTAATATATGTGTATGATATATGATATATGTATAAGTTAAACACAATGCAACTAGTCTCCCCTAAAATAAAAACGTTTTTTTTTAATACAATCAAGCGCTGTCGTTTTCTCCGTATATTAAAAGGTAGGGATAACTTACTTTATAATTCCGGCGAGGTAGGAGGTGTGTGTCTTTCTCCGAGTTGGTAATATAAAAGTCCCGACTTTGTTAGAAATTTTCAGATTCTTCGCGGCGGCATCGGTAGCGTGTGTGACTCCTACTTGCAGGACCCGGGATCGAGACCAGGGTAAACCTTCTTTGACTTAGGGAAAAGTTAACAGGTGTTTCTCGACACCTGCTCGTGTTTGGCGGTTCACGAGCGTTCTCCACGGAGATAACGTCCCCCTCTCGAGGTCAGAGGTCACTCAGGTCGGCAGCTATGCAGAAAGGTAGCAACAAGCCCCACATGGATTGATAAATTCAGTAAGCTGGTTCTGGTTGGCCAATCGGTAGCTGTTTTGTTATTTGATGATAATAATAATAATAATTATACTAGTAGTAATAGTAATGATTATTAACTATTATAATATGATAGTGATATGGTAATAGTAATAATATTAATCATTATTATAAGTATATCATAATAATAATGATGATGATGATCATAATAATAGTAATAATAATAATAATAATAATTATAATAATACTAATAATGATAATAATCATAATAATATAATAATAATAATAATAATAATCTATTATAACAGTAAATATAATAATAAGGATGACGATGATAATAATAATAATAATAATAATAATAATAATAATAATGATAATCTATTAGAACAGTAAATACAATAATAATGATGACGATGATAATGATAATGATAATACTACTACTATGATAATAATAATGATAATAATAATGATAATGATAATAATAATGATAATAATAATAGCAATGGTAATAATATTAGTAATAATATTGATAATATAATGGTAACGATAAAAGATAATAATGATAATAAAATTAATGCTGAGGATAACAATAATAATCATAATAATTACAATAATAAGAGCAATAATAATGATGATGATGGTAAGAGAAAAATCATCATGGTAATATCAGTATCCAACTTTTTCTGTCTGTCTGTCTGTCTTACTGCCTGCATGTCAGTATCTCACAGTCTCTTTCCATTTTTCTTATACACCCTGGTGATTTCTAACAAACATTATTAATGATGTATTAACACGTTTGATCAATCATTATTAGTTTGTTAGCAACATATGAATTGAACGAAAAATTATCTCAGGACATTCTCTCTATATACGAGATGAGTTACTGTTGGTGAATAACATTTGATTTAGGCTAACAGCGTGGGGTTACTTCATAAGTATAATATTTGAGACTGAAGAAAAAAATGAATTATTTATAGTTACATAAATCATGAAAAATAACAATTATTATAATAATAATACTAATAATGATAACTATTACTATCATTATAAAAATAACAATGATAGTAATAATTATATAAAATATATAATAAACGTATAATTATATAAAGTTATAATAATAATACAAATAATAACAAAAAATAACAATAGAAGTAATGATAACGATGATAATGGTAATGATAATAACGATAACAATTAATGATATAATAAAATAAACACATATACTTTATACGAGATATATACTTAATATGGAAAACATAATCTTGTAAAGAGAGAGAGAGAGAGAGAGAGAGAGAGAGAGAGAGAGAGAGAGAGAGAGAGAGAGAGAGAGAGAGAGAGAGAGAGAGAGAGAGAGAGAGAGTGGGGGAGGGAGGGAGGGAGGGAGGGAGGGAGGGAGAGGGAGAGGGAGAGGGAGAGGGAGAAAAGAAAGGAGAGAAAGTAAATTAATAAATAAGTAAACATCTCTTTAGGTATAAATGGTGAAATAAACAAATAAGAAATAATGATAATTTTGACTTGGCAAAACATTAGCGAATAGACTATAAAGAAATATTTCTTTATATCATAGTTCAGATCACATAAGACTCACGAAAGGCATGTTCCACCAATCCCTGTGTGCCGTAGTTTAACTGATAACTTTTCGGACACGATACAATGGATAGTAAATGTACCTATAGCTAGTATGTGATATATTACGTTAGCGTGCTGTGTTTTACTTGTTTCTCATTCTTCTATTGGGATAGAATCAGATTTATATTGAATGCCGTCTCGGGTGGCATTTGACAGTCAGTTTGATCACATAAGAATTTTGTGAGTGGAATTGAGGAAGAGAAGATAGAAGAGAAAGATGTATATGAGTATTGTATCTAGTTCTAGCGATTCAGTCATCAATTACAAACATGAGATTGGAAAACCTTTTTTTTTTAAACCAAAATACATTATGTGAGTTAATAATTGTCCATAATGTGCAATGTAGTAATATCTCTCTCTCTCATATTATTATCTTGATTCCCTAAATTACTAAGTAATAATAAATGTATTGTTTCAGTGGAAAGATTTAATTATATACTCGATCTCATCCTTAAAAAAACTACAATTCCTGAACGTCCTCAGGAAGAAATCTATAGTAAAGAACTCATTCTGTTCTGGTATTGTGTACGGAGTCCTAGTTGACAGAATTACATTACTATTGAATGCTATCAGTTTGATCACATCAGATTTTTGTAAATGAGTAATGAAGAGCTTGATGTATAGATAGATTTGCAATGAATATACGTTTAGAAATATTGATGTATAGAGATAAGATGCACCTATAGCCAATGTATAATATATTACATTAGCGTGATGTTTTTTACTCTTTTTTTTCTTGTAGTAAGATAGAGATAAAAGCCCTCTTTGGGATGTATATTAACATACAGATAATTGTATAGACAGAAAGGTGGCTCGATAATTAAGTAGACCAATATAGACAAACGTATAATCAGGAAAATAAATAGATAAATGGATAGAAAGGTGGATGAATATAGATAGATAAATAGAAAAATAAATGTACTAAGGATACTTGAATAAATTTATATGAAGAGATAATAAGGCACTGCCAGTTAGATTAATAAGCTAATTGAAATAGATGAGCGGATTATTGCAAAGACATATGTTATCTTATCTTATGATATTGCTTGAATTGGTTCTCAGTAGTTTCTGTATGTAAATAACACGTTAGCTGACACATTAACTTATAAAAAAATATATATAAAAGCTCTTCATCAACTACATAAAATTACCACCTTAAAAAAATATATTATTCATGACACCTCTCCCTCTCTTGTGCCCCATTTTTTCCCTCTTCTCCTTGTCTACTGCATGTGTTCCCTCTTCCATTCAGTTCTCTTTCTCTGTCTCTGCTCCTCTCTGTCTCTGTATCTACCTGTACCTCTCAGATTTCCTTACAATATTCTCTAGTGATTTCTGGCTTCTGATCTATCTCTTGTCTATCTCTCATGTTTAGAACTTTTATCAGAATAAAAGTATGTTTCAGGTTTGTCGTATTTTAAAATTTTCGTGAGTATCTGAGTTCCACTGTACCCTTACTTAACGTAAATTATAAAGATTGTGGTATTTAATGATTGTTTGAATCAGAAGGCAAATTAAGTGAAATATATTACTGAAAATCACGTATTCATATTACATTTTCACATTGAAAATCCATTCTTAGGCGATGAGGTAGATAAGAAAATAAACAGATAATGCCAAGATTATAAACCTTGAGAAAGTGATTCTTGCTAACATTATTAGCGGTATCGATGTATTCGCTAATATTGAAATCATTCCATAAACAAACTTTGTGTTACAGAAATTTAGTTTTTTTAACTTCGCAGTTGTGTAATTTATTTATTTTATATTTTTTCACGAAACTATATGTAGAATATATCTTAAAGAATGAGATGTGTGGATTCAGAATAATTTTTTTTTTACCTTCTTATGTTACTTGCATTTTATGTTTTGTAGGATATATATTGAAGTATGAAGACTAAATTCGTTAGTAATTTATATTAATTGTAAATATATTTCATTAATCATTTTTAGCTATGTCTGAAATCGGATACCATTCAAACATTAGTTATGATTATGTATCTAGTGTTAACAATTTAGCCATTAATTGTAAAGTAAACATGAAATTGAATACATTCTATGCGAGTTAATAATGGCTATTAAATATTATTATTATCGTAACTACCCCAAAAATTAATGTCCCAGTCAATTTGTTTCAGTCGGAGGATTTAATTTTATATTCGATCTCATCCTTAAATACTAGAATTCCTGGACGGCCCCAGGAAGAAATCAATAGTAAATTGCTCTTTCTGTTCTGGTGCTGTGACATGAATCGGGATATATAAGAAAGAACAGATAATATGATTGTAAACTTTATGATTTTTTAATTTTTTTATTCGTTAATGCTGAAATAATTAAAAAACAAGCTAACAACAAATTCCGATTCTTAAGTTCTTTTACTTTTTTTTACGAAAATATGGTCAACTTGCAGTCTACAGTCTTGGGATATATATTAAATACAAATCTAGACGATTAAACCATGTACGAGACTTTAACCAGCTCGGACCTCTTTTTTTCAGACGCAGCAGCAATAGACCCAAAGCCTTGTGCCACAGGAGCTACCCTGGTGTCCGGGGCCTCTCGTCTCGCTCGGCGTTATTGCTTCTGAGTTTATAACGTAATTTAAGTAGAGTAAATCTCTGATTTTTTCAGCATTTTGTGCTTTGCCTGCACCTTCAGTGCCTTGATTTTGTAGGTCACACGAGACTACAATAGGCGTAGTCAGCACCCCACCTCAGACCCGCAGCACTCTCCTACACTAGGGTAGCCCTTACGGGCTTTGACCCCTGGGTAGGGAGGCCCAGTAGTCTGGGGCGTCCTTTGGGCGCACTTTTTCTTTATTCTGAATTCTTTTCCTCTTTTCATGTGACTTCCCTGAGCCTACCGGAGTACCCTTGTGGGCTCCCGTATTCGCTTGGGGGGTGGGCATCGAATTACCGCCCTTCGCACTAGGCAAGTTCGGCGGTAAGGAGGTGTCTTCCACATAACTCGATCCCTCTTTGGTACTGGAGAACGCAACCAAGCTTCCACTGGGGGGGTAGAGGACGGTAACTGCCACACTTCTCTTAGCTATTGTTGTTAGGTTGATTAACAATAGTTAAGGGTTAACTGGTCCCTTCAGGACAACGGGCACGGGCCCAGGGGTCGGACTCGGTCCGATACCCAGCATGATCGATCCGCGGCTACCCCTCCTCCTCCTCAAGGAGGGGGGACGACCCATGACTCGCCTACGACCAATACGACCTTGAACAACGGAACCCCTACTGCTGACAAACGTGAACGACGATTCTTTTCAATCCCTCCACAGAATGCAAGGTATCTGACTGTCGAATGCGTGAATGAAAATCAATCGCTTTTGAATGTGAGCCCCTTCATCATCAAGAAGGTCCTTGATGGTCAAGTGGACGGCGATTTCGATTTTGTCAAGAAATTGCGAGATGGTAGCCTCCTTGTAAAAGTGCAATTCAACTCCCAGATTAAGGACTTGCTTAAACTGACGTAGATTCATGATTTGATGGTTAAAGTAACTATCCCCATTGGCCCCAATACCTGCAAGGGAGTAATCTTTAGCAGGGATTTGAGGACAATGGAGGAGAGTGAAATTCTGGAAAATATGAAGGACCAAAGCGTAGTGGACGTGAACTGCATGACCAAGAAAGACGGGAATGTGCGAACAAAAACTGGATTGTGCTTTTTGACTTTTGCTTCGAGTAAAATTCCTGAGTATGTCACGGTTGGATATGAACGTGTCCAAGTGCGACCTTACATTCAAAAACCTATGCGCTGTATTAGATGCCAAAAATTTGGACACACCTCATTACGATGCAATGATAAGGATACTAGTAAATTTACTTGTGGTAAATGTGCTGGAGATCATGACACTGCTGTATGTACTGAGAAAACGCTCAGGTGTGCTAACTGTGGAGGTCCCCATCAATCTGGCTCTGCCGAGTGCAGCAGCTTGAAGAAGGAGACTGAAATATTAGCATACATGAGAGGACATGATGTTAGTTACCGGGAAGCCAAGAGGAAAGTTGAAGGTTTGACCAGCAAACCCAATACTTCCTTCGCTTCAGCAGCAACTAACAACACTTCCAGTGCAAACGGCATCAGTCAGGAACTTGCAGCTAAGGATAAAGAAATTGCGGAATTAAAGGAAACGGTCAAGGAATTAATGAGTCAAATCAAAGAATTGAAAAATACAATTCAACAAATTGCTGAATCAACCCAGCAAAAGCATCAGCATCATAAGGAGGATGATACCAAAACACAATCTGGATCGCACCTTCTCGTCCAGGCGGCTCCTGCTAGGACTTCGTCTGGTGTTTGGTCTGCTTCTCGAAGTAGATCATCTTCCACCGGGCGTCTCCCTGGCAGCGAGACGCAGGACATGGAGGCTACTGTCTCCAAAAATACCCACGGAAGGCCCCTGGGTAGCGAGGGAGAGGAGGACGAACAAACCCCATAAAACGTTAACCATTATACAATGGAACTGTCGAAGTATTAGATCTAAAGTAAATGACCTCAGATTATTAGCCTCGTCCTATGCTCCCGATATTATAGTCTTACAAGAAACACACTTAAACAACCTCGTCTGTGACGAGGTCGTATCACTGAGAAACTACCATTTGTGTCGGAAGGATCGTGAGGGTAGGGGTGGAGGCGGAATCGCCATGTACATCCACCAAAGCCTCCCTTTTACAGAAGTGATTATTGATTCTACTTTGGAATTTGTCGCATGCAACATGTTACATGTTCGGTTTATTGTCCCCCTGATAAAGTGGTAATTTATGATGAGCTCTTTGCTCTTCAGGATAGTCTGCCAGAAAATAAATTAATTTTAGGTGATTTTAATGCTCATCATACATTATAGGGTTCCCTGCGGGCGGATGGTAGAGGTGAGCAAGTAGTTAAGCTGATTAACGATTCTGATTTAGTTCTTCAGAACGATGGTAGCCCGACGCGGGTAGACGATAATACCGGGAATTTGAGCTTTATTGACTTATCACTGGTCTCTTCATCAGTAGCAGCCAAGTGCCTGTGGCACACCATTGATGACTCGTTGGGAAGCGATCACCTTCCTATTTTGATTGAATATTCATGCGACACAGTGAGAACGCCTTCAGCGCCTAAATTTAACGTAAAAAGACCAGACTAGGTCGCCTTCACAAGGAGCGTCAAGCTCGAACTTGTTGGAGAAACCATTGATGATAAAGTAAACAATATTCAGAATTCGATTATAGAAGCAGCTTTGCTATCCATTCCTAAATCTTTGACAGATAGCGTTAAGCATAGAGTTCCATGGTGGACACCAGATTGCCGCAGGGCGCTGTGCCGACGCAATAAGGCCTACAGGCTTTTCAAAAATAACATAAATAATGAGAACTTTTGCAACTACAAACTAGCAAGAGCTAGGGCTCGTAGACAATTAGACAAGCTAAAAGAGACTCCTGGCGTAGCTTTGTCTCTACAATAAATAGCAATACAAAAATATCAGAGGTTTGGTCCACTGTCAAAAAAAAAAAAAAAAAAAAAAAAAAAAAATAAGAACAAAACATCCTGCAAAATTAAAAACATCATTCACGAGGGAACAAATTTCGATTCACCAAAAGACATTGCTAATGTACTCGCCAGGCAGTTCTCTTATACAAGCAGCTCAGCAAATTACCATCCTGCTTTCCTGCCCACCAAGGAAGCCGCTAAGCTGCAACCTATTCACTTTGCCACAGGAGATGACTTTGATTATAATAAAGACCTTACAATAGAAGAGCTTGTCCGAGCCCTAGAAGCCGGTAGAGGAACATCCCCGAGCCCCGATGAGATTCGATATGAGATGATGAAGCATCTTAATCATGATGACATGATTAAGTTGCTAGAAGTGTACAATGAAATTTGGAAAAGCCACACTTTTCCAAACTCATGGCACGTCGCCCACATCATTCCTGTATTGAAAGGAGGGGGTAATCCCAGAACTGCCATCTCCTACCGACCAATTGCGTTGACAAGTTGCTTATGCAAGGTCATGGAAAATTGTTAATAGTAGGCTATTGCATTTTTTAAATTCCAGTAATTTACTAGTTGACGAGCAGTGCGGTTTCCGAAAGGGACGCCAAACTCTCGATCAACTAGTAAAGCTAGACAGTCATATCCAAGAGCCAATTGCCAAAAAATATTTTTTGATTTCAGTATTTTTAGATATAGAAAAGGCCTACGACATGACATGGCGATATGGCCTACTCAGAAAACTTTATGCTTTCGGATTACGTGGAAACTTGCCTTGTTTTATTCAAAATTTAATTTCTGACAGAACGTTTTCTGTCAAACTTTTTTCCGACAATGTCACTTTTTCGGACATTTTTGTCCAGGCAAACACAAGGAAGTGTCTTGTCGCCAACATTATTTATATGTATGATTAATGTCATCCTACCAGCTCCCCCTCGAAATCTTAAATACTCACTGTACGCCGATGATTGTGCATTGTGGCATTCCAGCAATAATGCAGTTCTCGGCAAATCGTATCCAACTCGCATTGGATATGATTCATAACTGGGGCCTCCAATGGGGTTTTGTTTTCCACTAGAAAGAGTATTGGGGTAATTTTTTCACATAGAAAGATACCAAATATCAGATTAACTTTAGATAACCACCCAATACCCATTCAAAGTTCTGCTAGATTTCTTGGTCTACTCTTTGATTGTAGACTTAATTGGAAAGACCACATTGGTCAGTTAAAGAATAAATGTCAAAAAGCACTAAATTTATTAAAGTGCATTGCTGGTAATAAATGGGGAGCTGATAGAAAGTCTTTGCTAACGATATATAAAGCCCTGGTTAGGTCTAAAGTAGATTATGGGTCAATCGTGTATGGCTCGGCAACAAAAACAAGTTTGAAAGGTTTGGATGCTGTGCAGAATGCTTGTTTACGTGTGTGTCTTGGAGCCCTGAAGTGCACTCGGATCGAGCGTCTTGAGGTGGAGTCAGGAGTACCTCCCCTCCGACTCAGACGCGGCCAATTAGCCCTGACCTATGCCGCTAAGGTGGCTCGATACCCGAGCCATCCCAATGGTAATGGAGGCATTAGGCCCTTTGCCACAAGACTCCACGACCTCGTCGAGAAAGTCGGTATAGATCTCTCTACTATTGATACCCTGGTTCAGTCAAACATAGCGCCATGGGAAACACCCATTTTTTCCATCATGAAAGCTTGGCTTCCATCAGCTAAGGCCATGGCGCCGGAGGGTGAGGTACGCCAGCGGTTTAGAGAGATCCTTATTAAGCATTTATCCTTTTTTCACATATATACCGACGGCTCCAAGACAAATGAGGGTGTGGGTGCGGGTGTATGGTCGACTGAATGTGAACTAAAGTTTAGACTGCCGAATCATACATCGATCTTTCTTGCTGAACTTTTTGCCATTGACAAAGCTATTGATTTTGCTCTATCGACGACCCACGATAGAATAGTTATTTTTTCCGATTCATTAAGTTCACTTAAAGCTATTAAATCCTTAGAAACCACTAAAAATGAATTGCTGGGTAATATCATTCGTAAGTTACACGGTGCCAATAAATCAATCAAGCTAATATGGGTACCAGGCCACTCTGGTATCCATGGCAATGAACAGGCTGACAAATTAGCCGGGTCAACTGACGATTTGGACATTACCATAATTCGTACAGATCTCAGGTGTTTTGTGTCTCTTATAAAAGCAAAAATACATCTCCTGTGGCAAAGTGAGTGGACCGACCTCCAACTCACAAATAAAATAAAACCAATTATAGAACAGTGGGCCACAGCCCACAGAAAAAAAAAAAGAAGGGAGGAGGTGGTGTTGGCCCGCCTGAGACTTAATGCCACAAGAATAACACACCTCACTCCATACATGGAAAGAAGATCCCCTCCACAGTGCCCCCATTGCAAAAACCATCTGACCATAAAACATCTGCTCATAACCTGCCATGACTACAGTAACCAAAGACAACTAATAAAAAAATATTTCAGAAATAAAAACATACCATTTACAATATCAAACATTTTAACAGACGATAAAAAAAAGTAAAGTAATTGCTTTTCTAAGGGAGACAAAACTTTATGACCTTATTTAGATTGATAGAATAAATAGGATCCATTGGCTTAATAACCTTGGTCATGTGCCGCTGGTTGATAGCCAAGAAAAAAAAAAAAAAAATTGATATTGTAAAGGTTAATTTATAAAACTTAACTCCAATATTAACATAAAATAGTTTTATAAATACCTCCTTACTCCCTTCCTTCCATACCTGAAATCGGAAATTATTCAAGCTATTTGTATGTTTATTAATCTAGTTTTAGTAATTCAGTTATAAGTTATAAATCGAACATGAGACTGGAGACTTTTAAAACAAACCTATTTCTATACGAGTTGATAATGATTGATAATATGTAATGTAGTAACCTTTTCCCCCCTTCCCCTCCTCTTCTCTCTCACATACTCAATATTATTATCATAACTGTAATAATTCAAAATCTATCTCATCCTTAAAAAAATACTATTAATGGACACCCTCAGGAAGAAATCTCTAGTAAATTGTCCATTCTGTTCTTGTGTTTTGTCCTAGTGGACAGAATGATATTTCTATTGAATCCTGTCTCGGGTTGTATTAAGCAGTCACTTTGATTACATAAGAATTGTGTGTGTGGTATTAAAGGAGAGAAGATAACGAAAAGCGTTATGTATAGATAAATTTGTCGTGAATAGAAGCATAGACTTTAATAATGTATGCAGATAAGATAAGGAGGATGTGCAGTAATTAAAAGCCCTCTTGTGATGTATATTAACAGATAGATAAATGTATAGACACAAAGATGGATCGATAAGTAGACAATCATAGACAAACGCTTACTCAGATAGATAAATAAATAGGCAGATGATGTGAAGATTGCAAACCTTGTGAAACTGATTTTTGTTAACATCATTCGCAGTATCGACTTATTCGCTAACACGGAAATAATTTATAAACAAACATTATGTTATAGAAATTCCGATTGTTAGCTTCGTGAAATATCATTCGTTTATCTTTTACCCTTTTCACGAAAATAGGGGCAACTTACAGTCTTCAGTCTTGTAGAATATATTTGATACAATTTAAGTATACAATAAGCTACCATCTCAATTTTTGAAATTAAATAAAACTAACGTATTAACTTCATTGATAAAATTTATCAATATATATATCATGATTTTGACCAAATTTCTTAATAACCCCTTTTTTCAGTTCTAGAAAACATATTATTAAAGTAATATGTATGATTATGTATCTAAGTTTAGCAATTCATTCAGTTGCAAAGTATATATATAAATATTCTATACAAGTTAAGAATGGTTGATATTGTGTAATGAAGTAATCTCTCCCTCCTTACCAACCCACCCCTCTCTCATACTCAATATTATTATTATTATCATAATAACTGCCCCAAAAATATTGAATAATACTAAATTCATTGGTGTTTTAGTATGGACGATTTAATAATATATTCGAACTCATCCTTAAAAACTACAATTCATGGACGCCCCCAGGAAGAAATCAATAGTAAATTGCTCTTTCCGTTCTGGTGCTGTGTACGGAGTCCTAGTGGACAGAGTCAGATTTCTAATGAGTGCTATCTCGGGTTGCATTTAGCAGTCGTTTTGATCTCTTAAGAATTTTGTGAGTGGGATCAATGGAGAAGATATAATAAAGAGCTTGATATATAGGTATATTTGCCATGGATAGACGTATAGATATAACGATGTATAGAGATAAGAAAAAGAGGTAATCCAATAATTAAAGACCCTCTTGTGATGTATAATAACAGACAGATAATATATATAGGCAGAAAAATAGATCAATATTTCAGTAGACGAATAGAGACAAACGTAAACTCTTTCTTATATCGGGAGATATTAGAAAGAACAGATAATGTGATAGTAAACTTTATGGAATAAAAAACTTATTCGCTGATGCTGAAATAATTCAAAAACAAGCTAAAAACAATTTCCGACTCTTCAGTTCTTTTGTTTTTTTCACGAAAATATGGTCAACTTAAAGTCTAGAGTCTTGGAGAAAATATAGAATTTTATGAGAATCACATCGTAAAGGTTAATTTATGAAACCCAACTCGATCATTGACTTAAAATAGTTTCAAAAATACTTACTTACTCCCTTCCTTCCATGCCTGAAATCGGAAATTATTCAAGCAATTTGTATGTGTATGATTATTTATCTAGTTTCAGCAATTTAGTTATTAGTTATAAATCGAACATGAGACTGGAGACTTTTAAAACAAACCTATTTCTATACGAGTTGATAATGATTGATAATATGTAATGTAGTAACCTTTTTCCAACTTTCCCTCCTCTTCTCTCTCACATACTCAATATTATTATCATAACTGTAATAATTCAAAATCTATCTCATCCTTAAAAAATATACTATTAATGGACACCCTCAGGAAGAAATCTCTAGTAAATTGTTCATTCTGTTCTTGTGTTTTGTCCTAGTGGACAGAATGATATTTCTATTGAATCCTGTCTCGGGTTGTATTAAGCAGTCACTTTGATTACATAAGAATTGTGTGTGTGGTATAAAAGGAGAGAAGATAACGAAAAGCGTTATGTATAGATAAATTTGTCGTGAATAGAAGCATAGACTTTAATAATGTATACAGATAAGATAAGGAGGATGTGCAGTAGTTAAAAGCCCTCTTGTGATGTATATTAACAGATAGATAAATGTATAGACACAAAGATGGATCGATAAGTAGACAATCATAGACAAACGCTTACTCAGATAGATAAATAAATAGGCAGATGATGTGAAGATTGCAAACCTTGTGAAACTGATTTTTGTTAACATCATTCGCAGTATCGACTTATTCGCTAACACGGAAATAATTTATAAACAAACATTATGTTATAGAAATTCCGATTGTTAGCTTCGTGAAATATCATTCGTTTATCTTTTACCTTTTTCACGAAAATAGGGGCAACTTACAGTCTTCAGTCTTGTAGAATATATTTGATACAATTTAAGTATAATATAAGTTACCTTCTCAATATTTGAAATTAAATAAAACTAACGTATTAACTTTATTGATAAAATTTATCAATATTCATATTATGACTTTGACCAAATATCTCATAACCCCTTTTTTCAATTCTAGAAAACTTATTCAAGTAATATGTATGATTATGTACCTAGGTTTAGCAATTCATTCAGTTACAAAGTATATATATAAATATTCTATACAAGTTAAGAATGGTTGATATTGTGTAATGAAGTAATCTCTCCCTCCTTACCAACCCACCCCTCTCTCATACTCAATATTATTATTATTATCATAATAACTGCCCCAAAAATATTGAATAATACTAAATTCATTGGTGTTTTAGTTTGGACGATTTAATCATATATTCGAACTCATCCTTAAAAACTACAATTCCTGGACGCACCCAGGAAGAAATCAATAGTAAATTGCTCTTTCCGTTCTAGTGCTGTGTACGGAGTCCTAGTGGACAGAGTCAGATTTCTAATGAGTGCTATCTCGGGTTGCATTTAGCAGTCGTTTTGATCTCTTAAGAATTTTGTGAGTGGGATCAATGGAGAAGATATAATAAAGAGCTTGATATATAGGTATATTTGCCATGGATAGACGTATAGATATAACGATGTATAGAGATAAGAAAAAGAGGTAATCCAATAATTGAAGACCCTCTTGTGATGTATAATAACAGACAGATAATATATATAGGCAGAAAAATAGATCAATATTTCAGTAGACGAATAGAGACAATCGCAAACTCTTTCTTATATCGGGAGATATTAGAAAGAACAGATAATGTGATAGTAAACTTTATGGAATAAAAAACGTATTCGCTGATGCTGAAATAATTCAAAAAATAAAGTCTAGAGTCTTGGAGAAAATATAGAATTTTATGAGAATCACATCGTAAAGGTTAATTTATGAAACCCAACTCGATCATTGACTTAAAATAGTTTCAAAAATACTTACTTACTCCCTTCCTTCCATGCCTGAAATCGGAAATTATTCAAGCAATTTGTATTTGCATGATTATTTATCTAGTTTCAGCAATTTAGTTATTAGTTATAAAATCGAACATGAGACTGGAGACTTTTAAAACAAACCTATGTCTATACGAGTTGATAATGATTGATAATATTTAATGTAGTAACTTTCTCCCCCCCCCCTCTCCCCTTCTCTCTCACATACTCAATATTACTGTTATAATTCTAAATCTATCTCATCCTTTAAAAAACTACAATTAATGGACGCCCTCAGGAAGAAATCTCTAGTAAATTGTTCATTCTGTTCTTGTGTTTTGTCCTAGTGGACAGAATATTTCTATTGAATCCTGTCTCGGGTTGTATTTAGCAGTCACTTTGATTACATAAGAATTCTGTGTGTGGTAAAAAATGAGAGAAGATAACGAAAAGCGTTATGCATAGATAAATTTGTCGTGAATAGAAGCATAGACTTTAATAATGTATACAGATAAGATAAGGAGGATGTGCAGTAATTAAAAGCCCTCTTGTGATGTATATTAACAGATAGATAAATGTATAGACACAAAGATGGATCGATAAGTAGACGATCATAGACAAACGCTTACTCAGATAGATAAATAAATAGGCAGATGATGTGAAGATTGCAAACCTTGTGAAACTGATTTTTGTTAACATCATTCGCAGTATCGACATATTAGCTAACACGGAAATAATTTATAAACAAACGTTATGTGATAGAAATTCCAATTGTTAGCTTCGTGAAATATTATTCGTTTATCTTTTACCTTTTTCACGAAAATAGGGGCAACTTACAGTCTTCAGTCTTGTAGAATATATTTGATACAATTACATTGTACAAAAAGCTACTTTCCAAATTTATGAAAATAAATAAAGTTAACATATTAATTTCATTGATAAAATTTATCAAAAATTATATTATGAGTTTGACCAAATAACTCATAACCCCTTTTTTCAATTCTAGAAAACATATTAATAAAGTAATATGTATGATTATGTATCTAGGTTTAGCAATTCATTCAGTTGCAAAGTATATATATAAATATTCTATACAAGTTAAGAATGGTTGATATTGTGTAATGAAGTAATCTCTCCCTCCCTACCAACCCATCCCTCTCTCATACTCAATATTATTATTATTATCATAATAACTGCCCCAAAAATATTGAATAATACTAAATTCATTGGTGTTTTAGTTTGGACGATTTAATCATATATTCGAACTCATCCTTAATAACTACAATTCCTGGACGCCCCCAGGAAGAAATCAATAGTAAATTGCTCTTTCCGTTCTAGTGCTGTGTACGGAGTCCTAGTGGACAGAGTCAGATTTCTAATGAGTGCTATCTCGGGTTGCATTTAGCAGTCGTTTTGATCTCTTAAGAATTTTGTGAGTGGGATCAATGGAGAAGATATAATAAAGAGCTTGATATATAGGTATATTTGCCATGGATAGACGTATAGATATAACGATGTATAGAGATAAGAAAAAGAGGTAATCCAATAATTAAGGACCCTCTTGTGATGTATAATAACAGACAGATAAATATATAGGCAGAAAAATAGA
>NC_061859.1:2011099-2016099 GCF_019202785.1 Penaeus chinensis
TTTACAATATTTCAGTAATGAACTTCTTAAAAGAGTATGTTCACATGGAAATCGATATGAGTAAAATTAAATGATAATGTGTAAAAAGATCTCTGTCAGCAATCAAACAAAAGTTGCCACAATAGCACTATATATAAAAGAAAGCCCAAAAAATAGCGAGCAAGAGAGAGGTCATGAAATTCACACAAAGTCACATTTAACTGTTACTTCAGATTATGTTTGTGCAAGTACAGTATTTCAAAGAGCATTACAAAAATAATTAAAGTCAAATATTGACATCTGATAAAACTCCTACTGTACATCTATGCAACCTACGTCATTGAGATAAAAAGGAGAAGTGATAACAGAAAAGTGATATACACTGGCTCATAGTTTCATGTCACAAAGCAATAAAAAAAAAATCACTGAAACACTAATATTAGAAAAGACATGATTCAGGCACCAGCACAAATAGTAGCTACCTCCACTATTCTCAGTGTTCCATCACCAAGCTAGCTGTCACTGTTATCTGTACATTTATAAACATATTGCCTTTAGCAAGATGAAGAGAAAACTTACAAAAACTTCTTTACACAATTCACAAAGCTTCTGCAGAAATAATGATAGAAATTCACTTTGAAGGATGGATTGGTGTGCATTTCAAGAAATGATTTAAAAACCAGGGAGTTGTGCATCTTTTCATTCTTAGACTATACTTCGTTGTCTATCTACATCTATGGCTATCTGTCTTTTGTATTATCTTCCTATGTGTTATCTGTATGTTCATAATTTGGCATGGTAATGTTATCATTCATGGACTTTAATCTACCTCTCTATCATTACCTGTTGCTAAGTATCTACGCAGCTGCAGCACTGAGTTATATTTATCTATAAAACTATCCCTAAAACTAACAATAAAGTATAAAATCTTGATAGAATAAAAACTGATGATCATTTTAAGAAAACAAAAAAAAATCTTTATTACATTCATCCCGAAAACAATTTTAATTGGTGAAAAATTACGTGTCTTTACAAGCAAAGAAAAAAATATTGCCTACTCGTTTCTGTAAATAAATGTATAAATCAGAAAAGACACTTACAATCTATATTTTGATTATAGAAATAGTATAAGAATTACTGATGAAATTGTCATACATAAGAAATTTAAAACATATGAGTATTTTTCAAATTGAGTTTTCCAGTATAGTAAATAAAATAAAATTAAATAAAAATAGAAACACTATCATTATAAAAGTGTGAATACATTTCTAAAGTCAGAAATACATACATATAGACTACAACAAATTGTGCTCCTGATGTAATAAAAGTCTGTATACAAAAACAATACATACTATTATCTACAGCATGGGTTTGTGTTAACATTTTGTACGCAGAGAAGGCAAGCTAATGGTCACTGCTTTGCAAAACTTCCATCTGTCGTTCTAGCTGTGTTAAAGCACTTTTGCAAAAACACCTTGTTTTTTGTAGAAAAAAAGAAAAGAAAAAAGAAAAAAGGTCACACAACAAGACTACATGATTGCATTTAGGCCAATCACTGTTGCTTTACTTGAGCATGTTATAAAGGTTCTGTTTTTTCCATTACATTGATGCCCCTTAATTTGGATAAATCCCATAATTCAGTTACAATCTATGTAGTGAGAGAATTTGGAAGGAAGTTGGAGTTCTTGCCAGTGATAGAGCCACCAGTATCTGGGAATTTCTCCAGGTCCTCTCGCACCACCACTCTGCCATCCGGCTTGATGTCAAGTGGGTAGGACATCAAGTGAGAATCATTGTGCTCTGGTTCTGGTGAGATGAACTTCTCCAGATTAGTCTTTCCAACTTCATTCATGGCCCTCATGCAGTCAAGAGAAGTTGGTGTAAGATGCTCCTCCATGTGGGCACCACAGTGCTCAGCCCACAGGGATAAGCGGAAAGTTCTAATGTCACCTTCTATCTCACCGTCTCCGCACTCTTCTTTGGTATACATTGGCTGGTATGCTCCTAGAGCCATTTCAGAATCACGGTTGCCACTCATGCTCCTTTCATTGATGTTGGCGGAACCTACAATAATATATTCATCATCAAATATTGCCATTTTGGAGTGGACATAGATCATGAAACGGAGATTCTCACGTGCCTTTTCAGCTACAGTTCCAGAGTCTGGTTCATCCAAACCATCTGGGAGATCCTCTGGACATTCTCGCTTCCCTAGACAGTAGAAGCTAAGGTAGTCAGTAGGATGGGCATCTATTTTGGCCTTACGAATGGCCTTAGCAATCTTTTTGTACATCATTTCCATTGTGCGATGTTGCCAGTGAAGGATCTCTTGTACAGCTGTTGAGGTTGGATCTCCTTCTGGGTGGATAGGAATCACTACATACACCCGGAAGTCCTCACCTGCATTTATGGCATTTATTATTCTCGTTGTAAGCTCAATGGGGATAAGATGGGGGCACTTTGCTTCATGCACTAACCAGCTATGTGCTGACCCCAGGAAATACTGATTTTCTATGTAAATAAAGCGTTTAGCTCGTCGTATGTGATGTACGTATGCTCTCTGGATGGAGTTCTCATACAATCGGCCCTTCCTGGTAAGTAGTCTATCCAGGACATTTGAATCAAACTGTGCTGAGTCAGAGTTAATAGAACGGAAAAACTGGACATTCCATATCATCTCATCTGGAGAATCCCACTCCAATATAAAATCATCTTCACTGATTGGGAGAAGACGGTTTTCCCTATCTGTAGCCTGGCGACGCCACCTCTCTACAAAGTTTTGCAGCAAGTCATTAGCTGCCCGTCCTTCTACATACATATGGATATCATGCCAAGGTTCACGTGGGCCTTGAGTAACTGAAGACTGACAAATGCCATTGTAGAAATCATGCTGGTGTTGTTCTGGCAGTGTTTTATACAGAGGGTGGTCAGGCGTGTCATAGCGTCCATCCGTCAAGTCAATGCCTCCAGCAAATGCCACTAGACGTCGCCTGTCATCACCTTCTGCTTCAGCATCCACTATAACACACTTCTGGTGGTGGGTGTACAAGGTTGCCACAAAGTTACTCTCCATTAGCTTGCCCTTGTTCTTCTGACGTGGTGCCAAGAAGACTTCAACTTCTGATCCCTCAAAGAAAAGCCTTGTCTCCTCATCGTGAGTGCCCATGATACCTGGCGTGTAGATGTCAGTGCTCATGGCCTCATTCCAGACCATCACCATCACCCTGACCCCTTCCGCTGCCTTCCTCTTTAGCATGTCACCCAGATTCTCGCACTCGCCATCGCGTAAGAGATTCATATCAGCCTTCACACTCCATCCGATGATATAGATAAGCTTTTGTGCATTGTCTATAGCGTTGGTGATGTCTACCCACAGTTGTGGTGGTTCGTATGCGTCTCCGGTTCGTGTCGGGACGTCCGTGATCGGCGACTCAGCGGGCGTGTGGGCGTCCTGGTAAAGCTTTACACGGCAACCAGTCCGCATGGGAAACACTGTGTCTGGAACCTCATTGGACCGCGTTATCTCATCCGTGGACAAAAAACGCAGTGACACATTGATGGCACCGGCTGGGTTCCCGCTCTTGTCTATGATCGGGAACCAGCCAGTCACAGGCTCGTCGCGAAGGAGATCTTCTGCTCTGATGCTCATGTATCCCATCGATTCCATCTTGACCAAGTCGAGGTCCTTGACGGTGAACAGGAAGGACTCCGCTTCATGGCACATCTCGATGCGGAACTTCTCGCCCCAGTGAGGGTTTAGGGAATTGTAGATGATGGACGTCTTGGCGATGCGGCACGTCTTCCGACCCGCAAAGCACGTGTCGACGGTCACGTACGGATCCGAGACATCCTTCGAGGACCGAAACCAGGAGGTGTCGACGTCAGGGAGGTCGCGCCCCTCGATGACTTCGAGGTAGAGGACGCCGTGAAGAAAGACCATTTTGCCACGCTCTGCTAAGGCGCCGCTCCGACTGAAACCTGTCGAAGGGAATGAAATTAGAAACAACGAAGGGGGAAAACATGGCAATAATTATCGATATTTAAGCTTATTCTAACTCGGGAAAACATACAAGACTGCAGCATTAGTGTATACTGAAATATCAAGTTATCTGATTATGAATAATGACAGTAATAAATAAAATAATAAAATAAAACAATAGCTGGAATGAGTTTACAATGAACATTTACACTGGATAGGTATTTTTTTCTCTTGAATGAAATGTAAAATGTTTATTTCTCGAAAATGCAGGTTTGTATAAAATAAAGCTATTTTGCGAGTCTAAACATATATGTACACAATTGGCTTAAGCAGAGTCAAGCCATGCAAACGTGCACAGCAGTTGGTGATATTTAACTAATATATACATATTTTTCCTTTGTCATTACATTATTCGTTTTTTTTAATCTGAGACAACTAAAAACTATTTGAAGAGACAGATTATTTCAGTGATAATACACACACACACACACACACACACACACACACACACACACACACACACACACACACACACACACACACACACACACACAGACACACACACACACATATTTGTTTATCCGTTCTCTCTCGACATACAAAGACCTTCGGCTCGAATGGAAGGTGTTAAAAGCGAAGCAAAATTAAGATTTTTTTTTTTGAAGTAGGGTTGTACAGGGCAGGGTTTTAGAACACAGGCTTACTTTTTTGTCTTTATCTACAAAAAGCGAAAATTAATATAGTGTGAAGAAGATAAACGAAATAATTAAAATGAGATGAACATTAAAGATTTTTCCTAAATGCTATTTCACTTAAGACATTTTTATAACCAAAGTGAAAAGGAAAAAAAGTAAAATAGTTAAAATAAAATCCGATAAAAAAATAAAATAAAACCAAATAACTAGTCTTTTTTTTACAAGGAAGACTAATTGATACATTGTTAATAAAACATAATATATATATATTGTTAGTAGAAGCAGCAATGGCTTGAGGTAGTAGTAATGGCTATGATCTGAGCAATCGTAATAGTTATAATAATGAT
>NC_061859.1:2018599-2023599 GCF_019202785.1 Penaeus chinensis
AAAACTGCGTGAGACTAAACACACAAACACACGCAGTCTTTATACACCTATCTTTCTAAGGTACCTTTTTCTACTTCTTTCTATAAATAAATTAAGATATCTTTATTTTTTTTCATTCATCTTAAAAGCTCCGCCGAACTCAATACAAATATGTACTTACACGAATGCGGCACGCCTGTGGGGGAAAATAATTGCGGGAAATCTATTAATTAATTTTGAAGTTATTTCCCGTTAATCGCTAAAAAAGATGGTTAATATTTCTTGAATTTCCTCAATATTCTTATGCGTTGTGAAAGCATTAGTGAGCACAAATATAATGGCTGTTGGGTTACTGGTATTGTTAAAATATATGTAAGTTCTGATTGCACTGTTTTGCAAATGATTCTCATCCTTCAGGCCTATATATACAATATACCATATACCATGTGTGTGCGTATATGTACATACATATATATATATATAGATATTCATATATATATTTGTATATTCATATACATATGTATATATATTCATATATATATATTCATAAATATATATATATATATATGTATACATAATATATTTATTATATTCATATATGTATATTTATATATTCATATATATATATATACTTATACATATATATGTATATTTTTATATGTATAAATATATACATACATACATATACATATATATACATACATATATATATATATATATATATACTTAATATATGTGTATAAACATACATATATATATATTATAAAATATATATAACACATATATATAATATATAATATATAATATATAATATATAATATATATAATATAATATATATATATATATATATATATATATATATATATATATATACTCAATATATGTGTGTATAAACATACATATATATTATAATATATATATATAATATATATATATATATATATATATATATATATATAACATATATGTGCGTGAGTGTGTATTTATTAAAAGTAAGAGTACTGACAACAATAACAATAATAAATATACACAGACAAAGAGATACACAAGAACAATGGCAATATACATCTTGCCTCTCAGAAGATTACACACAAAAACTGAGGCCTCTTTCATGTATTCCCCCCTCTTCCCCCCCCCCAGCGAAATTAAATTGTATAAACAATGATAATAAGAATGACATTGACAATAATAATAAGAAGAAATTGGAAATATTAGTAAACAGGACATTTTAAAGATACTGAAGACGAAGACGAGCCATTAACCATTTACATCTTAATCAAAACGCAATTATGTTAATATCATCTTCTTAGAATGTATCCCACTTCCGTGTAATTTTCATATTATTCAACACTAAATATCATAAATGGCAAATATTAGTAATGGACAGGAGACGCTAGACAGAGATAAATTTGCATTAGAAATAGCAATAGCGGTTTGTTATGACTACATATATAGTTAACATTCCTTAGCTAAAGAATGCACTTACCCAATGCCATCACCCTTAGAATAATAAAAATAATAGTAATAATAGTAATAATAGTAATAATAGTAATAATAGTAATAATAGTGATAATGATAATAATAATGATAATGATGATAATAAAAATAAAAATAATAATAATAATAATAATAATAATAATAATAATAATAATGATAATAATAATGATAATAATAATAATAATAATAATAATAATAATAATAATAATAATAATAACAATAATAATAATAATTACAATAAAGTTATATTATCAATAACGATATAAATGTTAATAATAATAATACTAATAATAACCGTAATAACAACCATAACCAATAATAAATAAACAAACAAAAATATAAAAATAAAGATATACAAGTAATAAATAGGAATCAAAGAGCATAACACTGGTGTCGACAATCCTCCATCACTTACAGCACAAATAATAGCGCCAGTCGTGTCTGCTCCCACCATACTGTTCCTCTGGGTTACCGATGGCGTACTCTCCCTGACGCCCACCGCACGCCCCTGCAGCACCTTTGCCCATTTCGATGCCCATGTATTGCAGCATACACAATAAGCACATTCTCTTCTTAACAAATTCTTCTGATTTTGTTTTCTTTTCTTTTCTTTCTTCTGTTCCGTGACGCAGTACTTGGTGGGTGAATTCAAGGGGTTCGGTTGTTTACACTTGTGCGTGGTTTTATTTATTTATTTATTTTTTGTTTTAACTGTTAGCACCTGGTATGGGTGTGCGTTTTGTTTCCGCAACTTTCCTGGGCGTAGATTTCGATTACCTTTTCGTCGTGGGCGCCATGATTCTTTGGATTCTCGCACGCCCACTGCCACACGAGACTTGGCTGTACTTCACTATAACGTCACGGAAAGTAACATTTCTCGTTACGTCATACTCTGTATCACACGGCAATACAGGTTCTGTTCCGGTCTGTTTTCACACTGGGACTCATGTAGGCCTATCTCATCGATCTGTGCTCAGTGACCCCCTCTGAATTCATCGAAAACAAATCAGTAAATTAGAAAATTAAATAAAACTCCTTTCCACTGTAAACCGAACACATATCGTTTTACCACAATTTCACAAAAGAAAGGAAAGATATGGTGGTACAGTTCACACACACACACACAGAGTACTTTCTAATCCTTTCGTGTTAGAGTGAGAGAGAAGGGTGTGGCTAATACCTCGCTTCCTCGTTATATATTAAGTAAGGTCTTCCTCACGCACAAATAGCGTTGGGTTATAACCACGCTGACTTTGGCTGGCTATTACTTTGTTGGTGGTTGTGGGAGAGCTAGTGATGGTGGTGGGAGAGCTAGTGGGGGGGAGATGGTGGTGACTGATGATTGATGATAATGGTGACGATAATAATATTGGTGATCAGATAGCGATGCCTAAAACAGAATTAATACCATCAAAATCACAACATCTACGACTGGAGTGATTATAATGGTTAACACACTTCCATCAAAACATTCCACTAGGTTACTCCTTAACCCTTTCACGATGCAAGTGTTACACGATCCTTCCTTGGAGACAGACAGGTGCTTCTTACACACAGTTGTCAGCTGTCGTCACAACCAAGTTACTCTACGGTTGAGGGGAAGTCGGAAATGGACAATTCCGGTTCTTTCATTACCATAACTTTCTTTTTTCCCTTCTTGTTCGTCAGATTTCGTATTCTTCTCTATCGGTTTCCCTGAGTTTCTCTTTTCGTATCGTTCACTTAAGAATCATAAAATTGAATTCTTGTATGCAGCTCGTTTACCTTCTATCTTACGTTTTTATGCCTTTTTTCTCTCTCTTTTTCTTTTACTAGCTTTCTCTTTTCTCTTCATTCATAAAAGGTCAGATTCAGATCTCATCCTTAGGCTGTGATGAATACAGGTAGGCCTATATCATTTATGCAGATCAAGGATTGCCAGACAAGAAATAAATGGAGTTTCCTCGTTTTTTTTTTGTTTTTTTTTTAATTCTTCTCTTACCTATTTTTTCTCCTCTTTCTACTTCTACTTCTTTCCCTTCTCCTACTTCTACCTCTCCTACTATTACTATTGCCCCGTCTTCTTTTCATCCTCTTCCAAATACTATTACTTCTCTCCCTCTTCTTCATTCACATTCTCATTCCCTCCATCACTTTTCGTGTCTTTGCATTTTCTCTTCAAGTGTGTTTCCTTTAACATCATTAAATTGTCGTTTATATCACCATGGTGACAGAAAGCTCTGCTGATCTTTCATACAAATATATAAACGCACACACACACACATACATATATATATATATGTATATAAACTATAATGTTTGGAAATTCAGTCTTCCCTTCCGCCTGTCACCCGTTTTACCCAAATCCCGCGACAGAAACGTGGATCTGAAGGCCAAACGTGCAATTGTGGCTGTACACAACGACCACGTTTGATTGCCCTTTGAGTGACTTCCTCAGTCCATGAATCCATGTCCATTACAGCTCGACTTGTTCACCAGTTGCTATTTTTGCTTATTCAATTCCCCTTTCTGTTACTCCTATATCGGCTGTCAAAATCTATTTGGATTTATTTACTTATCTAAAGCCTATTTCATTTTTTTTTTTTTTTTTATCATTTTAAAAAATAGTTTTTTTCGACATTATTTTCTTTTTTCACATTTCCCCTCTTTCTTATTTCCAGCATACTTTTTTCCATTTCCTTAATCTCACTTGTCTATTTAACCGTTACTTACTCTTTACAAAAATCCATATTATTTACGTCTCCACATTTCCGTATCTTCAACCACTGATTTCATTTCCTTCTCGCTTGCTTCCTTGCCTCACTTCCCTTTATTATCAAGGTAATTTAAATCCCTGAAGGCTTTCCTGTATGCTTGTATAATGGAAAGTGTATAATGAACAACTTCAACGTGTCCATGGCCAGGAGAGAACAGTTATCCATTGCAAACTAGTTTTTGGCCACAACTGACGTATACTTTAATCTACTTCTACCACATGAATTTAATCTTTAAAAAAAAACTTTGGCAATATACTACCAGCTGGTCACTCTTAGTCACGCAGCTGATGCATTGTATAAGCGTGAAGTCACACTTCATTGCTTCTTATTATTCAATATCCTTGTGTCTACGCTTGCAGTTTCTTACTTTCTATCTTTTCTCTCTTTTTATCTGCATTTTCATTACTTACTACTTACTTTTATTCTTTTAAATTAATCCATTCTTCCCTCTTCATGTATTCCATTATCTTAATTCAAATTATCTTTTATTTCTTATCCTTCAACTCACTTTTCCTCACGTATTAATCTTTTACTTGACCTATCAAATTATCCTCTCTTTCCCCTTCCACATTTATCAAATCTTCCCTTTCTTACCATCTTACTTCCTCATTCTTGAGACCTTTCTGTCACTCAAGGAGGGGGAAAAAATGTTGCCAGATTGCCTCTCCTCCAGCGGGGTCTCTGGCAAAGGCGATATTATTACAACCCATTTTGCAATCGTCACTATTTGCCTTTGTTGCCATGTTCGTGCTGGCGTGCGTCGGGTA
>NC_061859.1:2028599-2033599 GCF_019202785.1 Penaeus chinensis
CCTCTAAAGTTCGTATCCGTCTTACATTAATATAAGATAAATACCCAAGTCTAGCCCCTTTATACAAACGGAAACCCAACAAGAACGACCTAAAAAACAGCGCATTTTTCCTGAAGGCCTCAATCATAACGTAAGACTCACGCACTGTACAAATCCAAACCACCCATTCTTACCTGGATCTGGACCACGACAACAACATACAAACATCGGGGATCAAGCCTATATCATCACATTTCAATACACAGACGCAAAGAGACCCATATCTGTTCTAAAACTAGACATAGTTTCAGAATCATGTACAACCCGCATGGGGACCTAACAACAATAACAGACGTTAGGTGTCTCGTAAACATTCTGCTTCCTCTGACCTAAACTCAACGTCTTTACAACCCTATGTAACCAACACGCTGTTTGAGAGTGTGTGTTATATAGGGGGAGCAGAGACTGAGATTGAGGGTGATAAATAGAGAGGGATGAAAGCTGAGATAGAGAGTGGAAAAGTAGATATAAATATAATGGTAATTGCTCAAAGTGTATGGATATCAGTGAAAGTGTGTGTGTGTGTGTGTGTGTGTGTGTGTGTGTGTGTGTGTGTGTGTGTGTGTGTGTGTGTGTGTGTGTGTGTGTGTGTGTGTGTGTGTGACAGAGAGATGGAAAACTTGACAGACACTGGATATAAGTGTAATAATAATAATCTTTGCAATCACACTGATAAAGGATAATTTTAACGAAAAATGGTACTACAGCTACTACTACTACTACTGCTAATAATAATATTTTTTGTCATTGTTATCATCATTATCAGTATTATGATTATCATTACCATTATTATTATTATTATTATTATTATTATTATTATTATTATTATTATTATTATTATTATTATTATTATTACTACTACTACTACTACTATTATCATTATTATTATAATGCTAATAAAATCAATATCGATGATGATATGATGTTAAAGATGATAGTAATAAAAAATAAACATAGTAAGACTATGTAGTAAAGATAATAATGATAATAACAACAACAATAATAATAGTAATAGTAGTAGTAGTAGTAATAATAGTAATAATAATAATAATAATAATAATAATAATAATAACAACAACAACAATAATAATAATAATAACAATAATAGTAATGATAACAGCAATAGTAATAATAATAATAATATTACTACTACTAATAATAGCTATAAAATAATAGTAATAAATAATACGTTAAACAATGCCCATGACATTAATCAAAACATATTTATTAACGCTAAAATCAAAACAAAGACTGACCACCCACAATAACAATGGCACTAACACAAAAGTGTCATCTTATAACATCAACAAAACCAACCTTTGAATAACCCAATGTGATGATATATAGGCTCCGTTTTCACTTCCACACACTACAGTGCTGAGGACTGTAAGCAGTACGCGTGTGGCCGCTAGAACCACAGGCGTTCACACTGATACACTTAGGAAACCTTGGGAAGTAAAAAACGCCATGCAAGACTTCCTGATGTCTTGTGACGTGGTGCTGTCATGCAACCCTTTTGAAGTCATATGTTAAGTGTATGACTTGTTGTGAAGTCATTGATCCATCTGTTGTGGTGACTGATTGGTAATGTTAATTGTGGTAAGTTGCTTGGCATTTAAATTTCACTGTGATTAGTGTTAGTAATTCAGTGATTGGATGAAGATATATCGTTTTTCAAGTTTCTAGCAGTAGCTGATGTCAAAGTTTATTAAAACTCATTACTAAAGTGGCCTTGTGGGCTACATGTTCTTTGGGAAACAGACAAGGAAGAAAAGTAGAAAAATAAGGAAAAGGAGAACTGAGAAGAGATAGGGACCAACAACAAAAGTAACAACAAAAAACACAAATAATATTAAGAAAAATAACAAAAATAGAACAAAGCTGACCTTAAACCAAAACAAAACAAAGCTGACCTTAAAACAAACATCAAAAACAAAGAAGAGTTATTAATACGCAGTGGGATTTCATTTCACATTCTAAATAAGTTTCTCCTGTGCGTATTAAGAAAGAAAACCCACATTTCGTATTAGACAGGTTACTCATTTATCCCTCTGTACAGACCATTAATCAGCATTTTTTCATCAACATCTTTTCTTATATTTGTAAAAGACAAATATAAGAGACTTGTATAGAATAAATGCTCCTTATAACATCTGTAATTGCTAAAATCAGTTACATTTTCTTGTTTTACTGCTGTATAGTAAAGCATTACTACGTTACTATCGTTCTTCTTTGCATATAGTTTATTAATAAATAATTTCGTCATTTCATAATTACAGTTACTGCTTAAGCAATTATGTCGTTAACGCCAGCGGTAGTTTTATCATATCGTAATGATTACCGTCAGATTTTTATATACTTCTTATAATTACTACCGTTATGGTTATGTCATTTCAATTATTGTTATAATCATTCACTTGTCAGAATCATTATGAATGACAGCAGTAAGCTGTATGCGGCAGGTATTTGTAGCAATACCATTAATATGGAAGGGCATTATCATTATTATGTTTATAGTTACCATCATTAATATTGTTGTTGTTGTTGCTTTGTGTTTCTAGTAGCTACGTTGACGCCGATATCTTGATAATTCAGTTACCAAAATCATGTCCATGGTTTGTCATAAAGTACGTTTCCGTTATTTATTCCCAAAGATACAAAGAGAGCCACCCGAAATCTAGGCGGGAAACCCACGTGGAAAAGAATGACTCAACCCACAGATAAGAAAGAGACTGTTTCCCTCCACTAATAAAAGTCAGAATGCGACCGTCATTCCTATTATCCCTCCTCCCTCCCCCTCCAACCTTGACCCACTCCTAATCCTTAACCCCCCCCCCCCCACACACACACACCGATCCCCCCGTACTACTTTCACAAGTAGTGAAAGTAGTACACACGCACTTAGCAACTAACGCAAAGGCTAGGTACCCTTGTCTAATATAAGGACCTTCCGACTCTATGGGTGGAACTGCACTCTGATCTATGCTATAACAAAAGATTCTATAGTGAATATCCCTTGCCGTAACTTTCTACTGCATACAGAGCACATCTGATAGTAAACAAGCCTAGTAGAGTAATAGCAACTTATGATTGAAACACGAGAATATCTGTGGTTGAGTAATATGGTAGATAGGTCTATGTAAGTGGCTTTATAGTTATGGAAAAAAGGTACCAGTCAAGTAAGAAATATTGGTGGATGATTTATGTGGTAGACTGGAATATGACGGTGGATTTACAGTTATGGTAGAGGTACAACGATTCTGTAATGTTCAAAGAGTTAATATAACCAGCATAACGAAAGCAAATGCAAATGTGGGAAACGAGATGGGAAGCACAATGGTGATAAAAGATAAGATAGAGCGATAAGACAAACGTAATTTTTCTCACTGATATCACTGGCAGAGATACTGGTAGTGACGATGATGTGATCATCAGTATCATCATCATCATCACCATCAACATTATCCTCATCACTATCATCATCATACCAATAACCAAACAATAATAATAAGGCAGATAATATAATAATAACAATAGTAATAATAATAATAATAATAATAATAATAATAATAATAATAATAAATAATAATAATAACAATAATAATGATAATAATAATAATAATAATAATAATAATAATAATAGCAATAACTAAACAGTGATACAAAATAATAGCAGTACCTCAATAAATATCTATGGCAACAATACTGTTTGACAGAAAAAGAAAGAACAAAAAACAACTCAACAAAAGCAAAGGAAATGCTTAATCAGGTTCACTAAAGGTTTCCTGTGTATTGTCTGGATACTAAAAGATAATCAAAATTATAATTAAAGAGTGAAATAATACACATTTTTCTAGTAAACTTTGTCTATAATCACCAAAATAAAAACTCTGATATATATATATATGTGTATGTATGTATGTATGTATGTATGTATGTATGTATGTATGTATGTATGTATGTATGCATGCATGTATGTATGCGCTGGTGTGTACGCGTGCGTGTGCATGTGCCAGTGCGTGTGTGCGTGCGTGTGCGTGTGTGTACTATTGACAATAACAACAACAAAAAAATGCATTTTCTTCCGTTAACGAATGAAGTAGTACTTCCCTTTAAACACACAAAAAAAAAAAAAAAAAAAAAAAAAAAAATCAATTTACCTTCTTCTTCTTCTTGATTGGTGTAGTTCTCTGCCAGTTCCATAACATGAGACTGGATTGTATCCTTCACTCCCATTAACTTGGCAAACATTTTGGTGAAGTTGTTAGTCTCGTGGTGCTTGTACAGTTATACAACAGAAAGCTGAGTCGGTCTAATAATTGACAATAGTTTTTATTTTTTCTCTCTCTTCTTTATTGCTTATTTAATGTTTATCGCGTTAATACTTATTTATTGTTTATTTGATATGTTGGCTTATGAACAATTCTTACACTGTCACATACGGTACTATCGCCTCATCACATTTTCCTGTCATGATGCTGATCAGTTAAAGCGATATATTAATTTGATTTTATTAGTGACAGAAATAAGTTAATGTCCTTCACTGTTTCGTTTCAGCACGAATAAGTGTAGTCACTTTTTCTTTCTCTTTTTTTTTTCTAAAGTTTCTTTAAATAGTCGATAGAAAAATAATTACTAAGAAATACTATTATATATTAATAACTCTTCGCACTTCACAAGTCGAGTTCAAACACAGTTCTTTCAAGCAGACACTCTTGCAACTATCAGCTCCTCTCAAAGCATGCTCTAAACAGAATGCTTCTTTTCTTCTTACTGATTGTAGTACCTACCTACACTTACATTTATACATACGTCAAAAGTCACACTTTTGTCATCTTATAGCGAGAAAAAATATACATGACGTGGTAAAATGACTCATGCCGGTTGCGTGGGTCTACCCCCGTTTCCATTCATACTCTTACTACAGGATGTTGGCGTTTGTATGTTTTATCTCATCTCGG
>NC_061859.1:2071099-2073599 GCF_019202785.1 Penaeus chinensis
AGGTGGTTCTCGTTTTAATGTTTGTGCTTCGTGTTTTATGTCTATTTCGTCTTTTGTGTTTCAGTGTTTGCTTTACTGTGTCATGTTTCGTTTTATGTTCTGTTTTAGCCTTGTTTTACAAAATGAATAGACCATTTTATAATCACTTTTGATAAGTCCCCGACTCTTTGTAAGAAGGAAGGCTGAATAACGCCTAAACATATTTTAGTTTTTTTTTTTTTTAAGTTTACAAGGCCAATAATCTATAACCCTAAAGTATAAAGCATCTGTACACGCCTCTCCTCGGGATTCTAACAACGCCTACCTCACTTCGGCTCATTTGCACAACTACACTTCACACACATACACATTCTTCTGACCTTGCATCCCTTCTTACACCATACACACGTTCCCGAGCCTACCAGTCGGGCCACGCAATGACCTCTTTACACACTTTTAATGAGACTGGCACGTAGCAAATAGTGTGTACATCAAGATCACAACTTTAAAATTTACTAGAAACGCAGAATAATTTGTCTATTTTGTTCATATATGTATAAACTTTCCCTGATGACTTCTCGTTGTCTCTCTCTTTTTTTTTCTTTAATTATTATATTAATCATATAAGATATGTTGCAACAAATCTCAATCACCCAAAAACTGAATGGAGTTCAATATATAAAACACACACTGCTTGGAAATCGAACCCAAGCCCCCCAACTCTCAGCCAAGTACTTTGCTTATTTGGGCATTTTGAATATTTATAATAGGCGGGAATAATAACCTGCAGGGAGAGTTACTTTTTTGTTGTATTCATCTTGCAATGTAACGTTTATTTCCAGATAATATCTGAAAATAAAGCATGCAACAATCACATTCACAGAAATCTAAATGATATATTGCAAAATGAATGCATCAGAAAAAAAGTAATACATAATTAAATGAATCTATAATCTAACTAAATTTTCTTAATGGAATAAAAATTAATAAAGTATTTAAAAATACACTAATAGTAGTAGTATCCTAATCATTATTACTATTGTCATATTATTATTATTACTCATGTTATTATCATCATTATAGTAATGTTACTACTAATAATAATGGTGAGGATGAATAAAACACTTATGCAAATTATAATTGATACAGCAGCATTATTATTATCATAAGCATTGTCTTTACTGTTATTATAGTTGCTAAGTTTACCCTTATCAACATTATTAAGAGTGGACTTGTTAAGAACTTGATATATCTATTTATTTTACATTTTCTCATGTTGATAATGATTATTTAGTTAAGAAATTAGGAACTATAATAATGAGTGTAATAACACAAATGATATCAAAGGATAACAATATTCAGCTCATATCCAACCGCAATCTCTCTCTCTCTCTCTCTCTCTCTCTCGTATCAGTCATCTTTCTCTAACGACAAACCAGAACAATTTCAATCACAAACTCATAAATATATTCGAAAAGAATAATGCAACAGACAGTAAAAACTGACTTAATTAGAACATTATTATTCCATGAATTGCATAAATATAAGTATTGAAAAGGGAATTTTGTCTGCCTTCTCTTCTGGCTCAGGTTTGTTGCAAAGTTCCTTTCTCTCTCTCTCTCTCCCTCTCCTTCTCCCTCTCCTTCTCTTCCCTCCCCCCTCTCACCCTCTCCCCTCTCTCTCTCCTCCCCCCCTCTCACTCTCTCTCGCACTTCCTAACATTGGCATAATTGTGTCAAATATGTATCAGATGCAACATGTGATGATGCAACAGACGCGTAGCTTAAATGTAACACTATTTTTTCAATGAAAGAACATGATTAAGACATTTTGAAAAAAATGTGCAAGTTATGTCGATTATCGTTTTCCGGTGAATTTATCATTCATTTACATTTAGTTTGTGTGATTACGATTGTTCCCAGTCTGTGGCTGCCTATCTGATTCTCTCTCATTATAATGCTGATTTGGCTAAGAAATTAGGAGCAATCTCGCTCTCTATAGATTTATTGATAAATAAATAATAAATTAATTAATATCTATATAAATACACAATAAGTATGTGTGTCTCCATTTTCTCTGTCTCTCTCTATCTTGGCATAGAACAATCTCAATCACTAACACATAACTAAATATATTCGAAAAATTAATACAACAGAAAGCCCAAACTGACTTAGCAAGCACGTTATTATTCCTGAAAAGCATAAATATAAGGATTCAAAAGGGCATTAAATACGCAGTTGCCTTTTCCAGTACTAAATTATATGTTATCTTTAATGGTGATAATGAAAACCACTGAATATTAAACCATGAATGAAAGCATACCTCTGTAATGTGCTCTCTATTTATGAAAGAACGTTTTTTTTTCTTCTTTTTTTTTTTCTTTTTTTTTTTTTTTGAGGACCAATTGTGGCGTAAAGTTCCTTTATTATAATGTACATGATGAGTAGATGCCCGGCAGCAAAACTAATCAGGGAATATATTTATCAAGAAAGCTTACATACCAATTCTACTGTCAATGTCT
>NC_061859.1:2109304-2116804 GCF_019202785.1 Penaeus chinensis
ATTATTATCAACCCTTTTTCTGATCTTTCTTATTTTCTCTTTCGTGTGTGGATTTAAAAAAAAATATGTTTTCTTAAGGGTCTTTTTGTTGTTGTTATTGGGAGTAGGTTGTCTCGTGTGTGTTTTACTCGAGCGAAATAAATAAAAGGGATTTTGTAGGTTGCATAAGGTCTAGACTTATGAATTGCTGTTGGTTGTCGTGGCGCATGTAAGTATCTATATCTACAAATATCTTTATAATCTCATTAATCCATACTTTTTTTTTTTGTGTGTGTGGGGGGGGGGGGGGGGTTCTACTGCCTGGTTTAGTGTTGTAGAAAACAGTGTATGTCGAATTCTTAGCAGCTGAATAGAGTATATGTTGAATTGTTTATTGCAGAGAACTGTGTTTGTCGAGTTCACAAATACGTCGCAAGTGAAGCAATGGTCTCAGTAGGGAGTCTCTTGGTATATCACTAATCACTGATAACCATTTGAAAAACCTTCAATATCATTATCATAATCACCTTCATCATCACTGTCATCATCATAATCATCTTCTGCTACCACCACCAGATCACCAGCCAAAGGAAGAGAGAGGTTGGGGAGGAGGAAGAGAGAGGTTGGGGAGGAGGAGGAGGAGGAGGAGGAGGAGGAGGAGGAGGAGGAAAAGGAGGAGGAGGAGGAAAGATTAGGAAGAGGAGGAGGAGGAGGAGGAGGAGGAGGAGGAGGAGGAGGAGGAGGAGGAGGAGAAGGAGGAGGGGAGGAGGAAAGATTAGGAAGAGGAGGAGGAGGAGGAGGAGGAGGAGGAGGAGGAGGAGGAGGAGGAGGAGGAGGAGGAGGAGGAGGGGGAGAGGAGGAGGAGGAGGAGGAGAAGGAGGAGGTGGAGGGGGGGAGGCAGTTTGCAGGTTGCAGGTTGCAGTGCCTTGCTATCTTGCCAAAGTATCTCGAGGTCTAGCTACCACTGTGTTGAATTTCTCTGTTGTGATTTTTATGGACCGCCGCTATTTCATGCACTTGTGAGTTTGCAGTAATTACCCCTCTGGAAAGCTGCTTTTAAGCCCGTGCTGATGTTTTCCCTCCTTGCTGCTAGAAATGAGGGGCGTGTGGCTATGTGGATGGGCGTGAGCGTGGGTGTAAGCGTGGGAGTGGGCGTGGGTGTGGATGCGGTAGTTGTGGTTGCGAGTTTGGCGGTTGGAACTGTCGTTGTTAAAATTGCTTTTATGGTTGTCATTGTTGTCCCGATGAATGGTTATGGTTGTTATGGACAATTTCACGGTGGGGGTTGTGGTTGTCAAATTTATTTCACGTGTGTTTACGGTTATTAAAATGTTTCCAACGAGTGCTTATCGTGGTTAAAATTAGGTTTCATGGTAGGGAGTCGCAACCGAAGTTGTTTCACAGGTGGATATGGTTGTTAGAGTACCTCCGAAAAGGGTTTGTGGTTGGTGTATTATATTTAATGGTAGTTGTGTCGATTCATGAGTTACTTAGTAATATTTATTCCGCTGCTGGTGGCTGTTAATTGGTTTGGGATAACACGATAGCTTCTGAGATTTTTATCATCAATAAAGGTAGTTCAAAGGCAGTCTTTCTGTTCTTGTTAAAATGCTTTCAGATACGGCTACTGATAAAATAACATTAACGATACTTGCAGATGTTAAAGTTATTCCTAACTTGCTTATGATCGTTAATTACAGCGATTAACTTATATACAAGAGATAAAAAAAAAAAAAAAAAAAATCCATGACGTTAGTACAATGAAAACATTTTAAGAGTAAATTGCATAGGAGCCACGGTTTGCAATATATGATTTTAGGAATTATGACAAATGGAGAAAATTAAAATCACTATATAACAGCGCACCTTTTTTTTATATGAACTAAACGTCAAAAAATAGATCCAACAAAAGCGTACATGACATTTATATATTTACATGGGTGGAGCCAGGTAGCCTCAATGTACATTTAAATTTGCATACATCTTTATGCAGAACTGTTGCATAAAATAGGTTGCTTTTGAATACATAAAATCCCCAGGAAAGTTTGAGAATCACATGAAAAAAAAAAAGGAAATTCGTAGCAAATCACTGGGACAAGATTTTCCGACATTTTCTTTTGGGGATCGAAGATTGGGCGAAAAGAGAGAAGATTAGAGAGAAGATTATGTCAGAAAAGAGAAAAATGAGAGAGAGAGAGAGAAATGGAGGAAGGTATGTGCGTAACGATGTTTTTATTTCATTTTTCTTCTTTTAACTTGTCCTTTTTTCTCTTCTCCATTCTCCGTCTCTTCATTCCTTCCCTCAATCTCTTCTCTTCTCTTCCTTCTACTTCTTCTCTTCTATTCCCTCGACTTCTCCTCGTCCTTCCACCTGCCCTTTCTCTTCCCTCCACCCCTACTTCTTCACCTGTACCCTCTACCCCATTCTTTTTCTCTTTTCATCTTCCTTTCACCCAAACTTCTTCTACTCTTCTCTCCTATTCTCCCTCGTCTTCCCCCTTCCCTTCTCCTTCTCCCCCCTCCTTCTATCCCTTCACTTTCGCCCTCCCCTTCTCTTCCTATTTTCCTCTTCCCCTCTTTCCCTCTCCTCTTCGCCTCCTTCCCTCTCTGCTCCACCTCCTTCCCCTTTTCCCTCCTCCCCATCTTTACCTTTTTGTCCCACCCCCTTCCCCTTTTCTCTCCTCTCCCTCTTTCCCTCCCCTTCTCCTCCCTCTCCCCCTCCCCTCCCCTTCCCCTTCCCTTCCCCCTCCCCCACCTGTTATCATCAGAACAGAGACAAGAGAGAATTTATGTGAACGGCGCAGCGGCCACGGGCAATATAGCCAACATTAAGTGTATAAAATATATGAGGAGTCAAAAGCTGCATCGTCTATGTACAAGTGTGTAGCATACTGTTGGCATTTGGTATGCTTGTTTGAACAGCTGATTTGCATAGTGTGATCAGGGAGGAGAAATTCATACTGGGGTATTGTATACACACGTTAGAAAAAAAAACTGAAGATCTGTTTAATTAAATAAGGCAGTTCATGCAAGATTGAACACAGGAAGGTCGTTGGCTAGTCAATACAGTTGAGAGAGAGAGAGAGGAAGAGGGAGATGCGAAAAGTGAGAAGGAGAGGGAGAGGGAGAGGGAGAGAGAGAGAGAGAGAGAGAGAGAGAGAGAGAGAGAGAGAGAGAGAGAGAGAGAGAGAGAGAGAGAGAGAGAGAGAGAGAGAGAGAGAGAGAGAGGAGGGGAAAGAAGGAAGGTAGATGGACGGAGGATGAAGAGGAGGGAAGGAGTGAAGGAAGGAGAGATGGAGGGAAAGAGGTAAAGGATGGAAGAATGGATAGACACGGGGAGGGTTAGACACGAAGAGATCAACAGATAGATAAACAGACAGAAAGAGAGCGACATTCCACGATATATATAAATTACATGAATAATACTAATAACCGACGTACTATTTTGTATATCTCAATTCGCTTATTTCTTAACGTAGCTGAAATTACACGGACAAAAAGAAAGTCCATATATTCTTCCAAAAACTTAACAGGCAAACTGTATACATAAGTACATCAATTATTAACAATCTATGGCATTTTTCTTCTCCAATAATATACCGCAAAGTTTTTAAGCTTGACGAAATCATCTTTTAAGCTTGACGGAATCTTTTTCCTTAAGACATTTGATAATGGGTGAATGTACGTGTCTAAGCCACTTCTGCCACGGCCGTCTTCATTACCAAAATTATTCTTCACCGCTCTCCTCGCATTAAATAACTGAAGACAATACACGAGAATAATCGTTTCTAATATAAATGAATTTAATAGACGGGCCTTCTCTAGTAAGCTATATAATGCGGTTTAGGCAGACCGGTAGGAATGAGAGAAAGAATGAGAATGAGGATGAGGGAGAGAGAGAGAGAGAGAGAGAGAGAGAGAGAGAGAGAGAGAGAGAGAGAGAGAGAGAGAGAGAGAGAGAGAGAGGGAGAGAGAGAGAGAGAGAGGGAGAGAGAGAGAGAGAGATGAGGGGGGGAGAAGAGAAATGAGAAAAGAAGAGGAGATAGAGAAAAGAGAGAGAGGAGAAAAGAAGAGAAGAGAGAGAAGCGAAGAAAGAGCGAAAACTTTATGAAAAAAAACTGTATGCTGATTACGCAACCCCCCCTTCCCCCCCTTTTGCCAAAACAAAGGAGAGAGTTATAAACCAAAAACCACATTACCGACTCGAGTCACAATAAACCCCCTTTTTTGCCGCTGGGTGCTAAGAATCACAATAATATTCCGTAACAAGCATCAGTAGCCCGGCGAGGTCACGGGAGGTCGAGGCGGTCATAAAACCTCGCCCTCGTGGCCACCGGACCTCATTCCCCGCTCTGCCCAGTCACGATAACGACCGGGGACCTCTTACCGGTTTGATAAGCTACCCGGTACCTCTTTTCCCCGCCGCGCCGCAGCTGGAAGAGACTGCATACCACGCCTCGACGATATCTCAAGGGATGGGAGGGAGAGTGGGGAGTGAGGGGGGAGGGAGGGGGCAAAAAAAGCTCCGGCAAGGACCTCGTACAGCCACGCCATCTCGCGTCGCCGGGAAGAACTACGGCTCCCTTTTTCTTCTAAATTCTTCCTCTTTTTGGTAATGATGAACTCTTCGGCAAATAGGATTGGATTAATTCCTTCGTCTGTGATTAAAATGCGTCGTGTCGACTTAGTGATATTAAAACGACTGAGTGAAACGTGATATTGGAGAACAGATGGTGATTGCGATACGAGAGCACCACATATAGATATATAGATTTTTTTTTCTCTCTATCGAATGACTACACCTCTAGGTCTTTATAAGGTGAGGAAGTGAATGCATACTAGTAGCAATTTATAATATACAGATGGACTACACTACCTATTTTAACATCATTAAACTGTATTGATAAAGAAAAAAAAAAACCTTCACGCAAAACAAATGATTCTCTGTTGCAAAAAAAAAAAAAAAAAAAAAAAAAAAAAAAACAGAATCAGACGACGTTAGAGCCATGCTAATACGAACGAATTTATAACGAAATGTATAGATATGTAAACCGATTGACAAAATGGATGTATTAATGAAAAAGAATAGTATTAATTTGATCCGTCGATAAAATAAATCAAAAGGAATCATAGTCGATAATCATTGTTAATTTAGCCAAAATAGTGAAATGATTTGCATATTTACACATTTCTCCCTAAGCAACGGAGACTAAAACCAAGGAATAATGAGAATAAAAAAGTGTTGATTTTCTTTTGTTATTTTTAAAGTTAAAAAAAATAAGTAGACGAAAAAACACACAGTGGAGCAAGTAAACAAAACAAACACATGAATCTGGCTTTACGCTTGGTGACACACACGCCTACGCTCATGTATGTTCATAGAAAACACACACACACACACACACACACACACACACACACACACACACACACACATACAAACACACACATAAACACACACAACCACACACATAAACACACATACACACACACACACACACACACACACACACACACACACACACATACAAACACACACATATACACACACAAACACACACATAAACACACATACACACACACACACACACACATACACACACACACACACACACACACACACACACACACACACACACACACACACAAATGCGATGATAATGATGATGACTATGATAATATGGAAATGCAAATAACAAAAATAATCATAATGGTAATATTATAATAAGATCATCATAATGATGATAATAATAATAACAACAACAGTAACAACAATGATGATGATAATAATAATAATAATAATAATAATGATTATCATATAAATAATATAAATAATAATGCTAAAGCTAACGCTAATAATAATAATAATAATAATAATAATAATAATAATAATAAATAAATAATAACAACAACAACTACAGTAACAATAATAATAATAATGATAATAATGATAATAACAACAACAATAATAATAATAATAATAATAGAGATAATGATAATGATGAAAATAATAATAAAAATAATAATGATAATAATATTATTCATAATATCAAAATTAATAATAAAGATCACCATAATTGTATTATCATTATCATCATTCTCAACACCTATTACTCTTGGGAGAATAATAATTATGAAAATATGAATTATTTGAAAAATTACAATATTATTTCTTATTATTTAAATTATTGATAATATTTAATGTAATGAAATAATAACAATAATTATAATAATCATTATCACTGTGTGTGTGTGTTACTTCTGGTAATAATAACAAAAACAATAATAAAAAGGATGATAACAATGACGATGATGATGATAATGATGATAATAATGATAATAATATCAACAACAATATGATAATAAAAACTAATGATAATAATAATAATAATGCCAATAATGAATATAACAAATAATATTAACAAAAATAATGAATGCAACAATTACAATAACGATAGAGATAATAATGTTAATAATACAAACAACAGCAATAATGATATATTAATAATAATAATAGTAATGATAATAACAATAACAATAGAAGTAAAAATAATAACAATAAAATAATCATAATTATAATGATAATGTTGATAATAATAATAATAATAATAATAATAATAATATTATTTATACTATAATAATGATAATTATTATCATTATTATAGTATAAATAATAATAACAATAATGATATTAAAAATAATAATATTAATATTGATAATGATAATGATGTTGATATTGATATTGATAATAATAATAATAATAATAATAATAATAATAATAATAATAATAATAACAATAACAATCATAATAATGATAATAATAATGATAATAATAATGATAATAATAATAATGATGAAGTAATAATAACAATAGCTGCAATAATAATACCAATAACTGTAATAATGATAACAATCATACTAATAACAGCAACAAGAGTACCAACAACCCTATCGATTATAACAGTAAAAAGGTTTCGTTGCCCTCCCCTGCTACGGAGAAAATCACGAACGGGCGGCCTTTCCCCGCCGAGTTCCCGGCATAACTACAAGCACAAGTACAGAGCGGACACATTACGGGCGGAATGACGACAAAAGTTAGATAAATGCGGCAGTCGCGGGCGTGGAAGGCAGACATAGCGAGTGTTGACGTCCGGACAGGCTGGAGAATCCCCGGGGAGAGTTTTGGAACCCGGCGCCCCTCTTTCCACGCTTTGTCTCACATCACCGCAGGAATCCTTTAAGTCTTTGAAAAACAAACTCTTCTATGGCATGGGGGTGATTTTCCTCCTCCTGCTCACTTTTTTTTTTCTTTTTTTTTTTACGAAAGACTTTTAACATTTTCTTTTTTTAGATGACTTAGCGGGGGTGAGGGCGTTGGTGGATGGGCGTGTGTGTGTGGGGGGGGGGGGGGAGGGAGAGGGAATCGGGAGTCAAAAGACGGATGAGTGAATCCGTCGATCCGGTCGGCGAGATATGCGAACGCTGTCGCTTGCCGTTGTCAGGACGGGATTTCCGTCTGTT
>NC_061859.1:2119304-2121804 GCF_019202785.1 Penaeus chinensis
TGTTCTTATTATGATTAATTCTTTCACATTCACTCACGTCTCCCCTCCGTCTGTCTTCTATTTCACTATTCTTTAAAATTCTTATCTATTCTTATTTATTTTTTCTTATTATTTATTATTCTCATATTTCTATTCTTATCTCTTCGCATTCATTATTTTTTAGTCGTATTCCCTCACTCTTTTCATTTGCTTTTCCTAAATTCATAAATCAAATCCTGTTTTTTCTCTTATTTCAGTTTCATATTCATCACGATAAGGCAGTTCAGAGTGGAAGGTACCGGTCTTGTGGAAGAACTGAGTGGAAGGGATGAGTGGAAGAATTCGATGCAGTGGAAGAGATGAATGGAAGAAAGCGATGTAGTGGAAGAGATACGTAGAAGAAAGCGATGTAGTGGAAGAGATAGGTGGAAGATATCGATGTAGTGGAAGGGATGGGTGGAAGAGGTGAGTGGAAGGCTCGAAAAAAACTACATGTGGAACGTAAGAGTTTATCATCAGGAGTAGAAGAATCGTCTTTAGTGGAAGACCCGAGTGGAAAGCGCGGCAAACTACATGTGGATTTGAGAGTTTATCACCAGGCGTGGAAGGAAACCAGAGTCAGTGCGGAACACGTCTTGGTGGAGGCTGCACGTGCCCCTTTCCGTCAGTCTTTCCCCCTCTGTCTCCCCTCTTTGAGGTCAAGGGTTCCCACGGCCTTGTGGTCTTTCCCCTCGCTGAGTCTGTCTCTCCCCTTTTCTCATCTTCCTCTCTGTCTTTCTTTTCTTTTTTTTGTTCTAACTGTCTGTCTGTCTATCTGTCTGTGTGTCTGTGTCTGTCTGTGTGTCTGTGTGTCTGTCTGTCTGTCTGTCTGTCTCTCTCTCCCTCCGTCCCTCCCTCCCCTCCTCTCTCCCCCTCCCCCTCCTCTCTCCCCCTCCTCCTCCTCTCCTTCCCCTCCCCTTCTCTCTCCCTCCCTCCCTCCCTCCCCTCTTTTCCTCCCTCCCCCCCCCTCTCTTCTTCTTCTCCTCCTCCTGTCACGGTTCTCCCGGCTGTCAGCGCGTCGAGGTCCAAGAGACGGCGGTGCGATGTCTTGGGCTGTCTTAAGTGCAACTGGTTTTATGATTTGTTGTTTTTTTCTTTTGTGGTTATTTATGATTTTAGCCTGAAGGTTTTACTATAACTTATACTTATAACTTATGCCGCATGATTAGCTACTTATCACATCCTATACAATATCTCATAAAATCTTAGTAACAAAGCGAAAAATTACCTAATTCGTCGGGAAATGAAATAAATGCGAATTCCACGCCCATTTAGACGCGAGAAATCCAAAGCCAGAATTAAATAAATGGTATATTCGTCAAGTGGAAAAAAACAACAACATTATATAACTTTATGAATCCTGGTGGATTAAATTGATTCACTAGGCTTGTCTATGTTGAAAATCAGATCGTTAACGAATCTGTAAACGTCATTACTTTTTATCTCCAAAATTGTGTGCGTATGTACGTAAGGAAATGCACATACATACATCTTTTTAAAATCGTAAATCACGTCGCTGCCAGGGAAGGAAAACGAACGCCAGCTTAACGTCTCAAAGTCACGTAGGGTATAAGCGTACAGACAAGTTCTTCAAGTTCTCCGATTATATTTGGTGTACATAGCGTCTTTTCCCCCTCCCCCCCCTACTCTACCCTCTTCCCATTCTCTTGTCTCTCTCTCTCCTCCCTTTCCCCATCCCTCCTCCTTTCCCCCTCCCTCCCCTCCCCTTTCCGTCTCCCTCCTCCCTTTCCCTCTCCCTCCTCCCTTCCCCCCTCCCTTCTCCTTTCCCTCTCCCTCCTCCCTTCCTCCCTTTCCCCCTCCTACCTCCCTTCTCCCTCCCCCTTTCCCTCTCCCTCCTCCCTTCCCCCTTTCCCCCTCCCTTCTCCCTTTCCCTCTCCTTCCTCCCTTCCCCCTGCCCCTTTCCCTCTCCCTCCTCCCTTCCCCCTCCCTCCCCTCCCTCCTCTCCCCCTCCTTCCCCCGTTCACTCTGTCTTGACACGTACGCTGGCCACCCGACCCCTGGGAGCACCTCGCTAAAATGGGAAGATGCTACATAAAGTTTTACTGTTACGGCGGGGTGTGCCTCCGTCCCTGGGGGAGGCTGACACGCTCTCCCCTCTCCCCTTCCCTTCTTTCTCTCTGTCCCCCCCTCTCTCTCCCCTGTCTCTATATCCCCATCCCTCCCTCTCCTCCCCCCCCTTGTTCTTTTATACCCACGAGGCCTACCCGGACTGGTAAGGCTCGGTACATTCTTAAAGTTTCCTGTGTTGAGAGAGAGTTCGTGTTTCCATTTTACTTTCATTTTCGGCATTCGGGCTTTTGAGTCGCCTTGTACGTTTTGAAAACAATAATAAAAAAATAAGGGTTTCTAAAAAATAAAATCCTAAAAAAAAAAAACATAAACAATCAAGATTTCCAAATTTAAAAGAGGGATTTTTAATTTGTTTTGGTCGGAGAACAAGGGTAGGATATAATCAGGGATT
>NC_061859.1:2126804-2131804 GCF_019202785.1 Penaeus chinensis
CTATTATCAATATCATTAATATTATCGTTATCATTAATATCATTAATATTATCATTATCATTAACATCATAAATTTTATCATTATCATTATTTCTTAATTTTCTTTTATCTATTCCTCTCTCTTTTGTACTTATCTATTTTTTCACTTGATATCTTGTCACTGCGTTCTATCTCTATCTCCTTCATTTCCTTTTCTTTTCATCAGTTATTTCTTTTCTCAATTCTCCGTTCGCTCTATTACTCTAAACAAATACCATTTCTTCACTTTAATTCTCTGTCTCCTTTTTAGTAAAGTTTACGTCATCACCTCTTTAAACCTCGTCCAACTTTTTTTTTACTTTTTTTTAATTAAACGCTTGTGTGACACTCAGTGGCTGATATACATACAAAGTTTGTTTTCCTTCGCCTTAAATAAACACCAGTGACAAATATATCTCCTTTTGGAATGTTCATTAATATTTACCAAAGACGAAGGAGAAAATGTTGTCCCAGTTTCGGAACATTTACAAGATAATGCGAGGAGGTAGATGTCTTAATGACGCTGATGATGAGTCTGTATAGATAGTATTTATGCGGAAGATCTGTGTGGTTTTGCAAATAAAGAAAGGGATAGGGCCAGGCTAGGGAGAGAGGTGTAGACGTGCATATATGTTGATATTTGCATACGTGCCCTGAAACATACACATACAGATGTAGACACATAGATGCAGACATGGAGACTAACGCACATACAAACACACACACATATATACATTTAACGATACAATGAAAAAAAAAAAAAAAAACTCCTTTCACCTACAACCCTTCCCCCTCCTTCCCCCTCCTTCCCCCTCCTTCCCCTCCTTCCCCCTCCTCCCCCGCCCACAATTCTCACCGCGATTTCCCCTCCCAGCAGAAGGAGGGCAGACGCGGCAGAAGCACCACTCGAAGAACAAAGGACACCTGGCCGCAGGAAGTCGGAGAGGAATCAGGGCAGACGCAATTTCCTGGAGGAAGGGGAGGATCAGAGGGGAAACTCTAACGGAAACGGGACATTTAAATCGTAAGTGAGGGGAAGAGACTGTAAAAAGGGGCAGACCAGACAATAATGGCGAGGAAACACATGGGGGAAAGAGGAGGAGGGAGGAGGAGGAGGAAGAGGAGGAGGAGGAGGAGGAGGAGGAGGAGGAGGAGGAGGAGGAAGAGGAAGAGGAAGAGGAGGAGGAGGAGGAGGAGGAGGAGGAGGAGGAGGAGGAGGACGAGGAGGAGGAGGAGGAGGAGGAGGAGGAGGAGGAGGAGGAGGAGGGGAAGGGGGGAGTGGGAGAAAGGGGAGGAGGAGGAGGATGGGAAGGGGGAGGAGGAGGAGGAGGAGGAGGAGGAGGAGGAGGAGGAGGAGGAGGAGGAGGAGGAGGAGGAGGAGGAGGAGGAGGAGGAGGAAGATGAGGAGGAGGAGGAGGAGGAAGAGGAAGAGGAAGAGGAGGAGGAGGAAAAGAAAGAGGAGTAAGAAGAGGAAGAGGAGAAAGAGGAGGAAGAGGACGAAGAGGAAGAGGACGAGGGGTAGGGTGGGAGGAGGATGGAAGGAAGAGGGGAAATAGGGATGAAGGACAAAGGGAAAAAAAAGGGAGAGGGGAAGGTTGAGGATGAGGGGAGGAGGAAGTGAAAGAAATCCACATCTTTATATATCTTTAACCCTTCCTACTTCACTCTAACAATAACAATCAACTCTGAATACCTTAATCAACGACATTATACGCTTAAAACCACTCATCACATCCGTAGAACTAAAGACAACCGCCCAACGAATCACAATTATAAAAAACAACCACAAGAAAACACTGAAATGAAATTAAAATGAGAGAAAATTATATGAAAATAACTGAGAACTGAGGAGGGAGAAAAGAGGAGGGAGGAGGGAGGAGGGAGAAGGGAGGAGGGAGGAGGAAGGAGGGAAAAGGGAAGAGGAAAGAATCATAATATCAGTGAAGGAAACAGGGACGGAGGTAAGGGCGGAGGCGGAGGAGGAGGAGGAGGAGGAGGAGGAGGAGGAGGAGGAGAATGAGGAGGAGAGGGAAGAGGAAGAGAAAGAGAAAGAAAGAGAGAGAGAGAGAGAGAGAGAGAGAGAGAGAGAGAGAGAGAGAGAGAGAGAGAGAGAGAGAGAGAGAGAGAGAGAGAGAGAGAGAGAGAGTACAGAAACCCACGGGCAGATCATCGGAGAAAGAGAAGACAAAGGGAAGGAGAAAGACATACACAAAACAAGAGAAAGATGAAGTAGAGAGAAGGAGAAAGATGAAAGAGAGAGGAAGGGAGGAAGAGAGGAAGGGAGGGAGAGAGGGAAGGACCGAGGGACGAAACCGAAGGCTGGGTGTGATTTATGTCCTTAAGGTTGGGGAGGGAAGGGTAAAGGGGAGGGAAGAGGGGAAGGGGAAGGGAGGGAGAAGGGAAGAGGGAAAGAGGGGGAGGGGGAGGGGGAAGGGAGGGAGAAGGGAAGAGGGAAAGAGGGGAAGGAGGAAGAGGGGAAAGGGGCAGGAGGGGGGGGGGAGAAGGAAGAGGGAAAGAGGGAAAGCGGGGAAGAAGGAAAGAGGGGAAGGGTAAGGGGGGGAAGGGGGGGGATGTCCGCTGTACTAGGGTGACATCGCGACTTCATTATCAGTTTCTCTCGTTTCCCCAAAGCTTTCTCCTTGGTCGCTCCGTGATTGCATTACGCGTGCGCACCCAGTCGTGAAATCGTTTTTTTTTTCCTTTTTTTTTTTTTTAATGCAGTGCAATAAATCCGGTTATTGACGCTCCACTTATCAATCGCATTCGGATCATCTGTGTGATGGTGTGCGTGCGTCTGTGAGTTTATATGTAGTCGCGAGTGAGAGATGTAAATGTTTTTTTTTTCCCGCACTGGAATGGTGAAAACACACGCACTAAATAAATAGATAAATCGATAGGTAGACATAAAAAGATAAATAGATAGATGGGCAGAGAGAGAGAGAGAGAGAGAGAGAGAGAGAGAGAGAGAGAGAGAGAGAGAGAGAGAGAGAGAGAGAGAGAGAGGGAGAGAGAGAGAGAGAGAGAAAGAGAGAGAGAGAGAGAGAGAGAGAGAGAGAGAGAGAGAGAGAGAGAGAGAGAGAGAGAGAGAGAGAGAGAGAGAGAGAGAGAGAGAGAGAGAGAGAGACAGAGACAGAGACAGAGACAGAGACAGAGACAGAGACAGAGACAGAGACAGAGACAGAGACATAGACAGAGACAGAGGCAGAGACAGAGACAGACAGAAATATATATATATATATATATATATATATATATATATATATATATATATATATAGAGAGAGAGAGAGAGAGAGAGAGAGAATAACTATTCTGAATCTTCATTTCCTCTCCCACCAAAGGGGACTTGTCACCTGACCTGACCTCATATCCGAACTCCAACCCTTTGACGGATGACCTAATGTAAGCTACCCCTTTCCTTACCGCCGGGTCATGGGAGTTAACACAGGCGATAAGGAAACGGAGAAGACTGAACAGGAGGAGGAGGAAGAAGAGAAGGAGGGGGGAGAGGGGAAGGAAGAGGGAAAGGACGAAACAGAGGAGGAGAAGGAAGAGGAGGAGGAGGAGGAAGAGGAGGAGAAAGAAAAGGAGGGTGAAAAGAGAAAGGAAGAGAGAAAGGACGAAGCAGGAGAGGAGGAGGAGGAGGAGGAGGAGGAGGAGGATCTACCAAACTAGATAGATAGAGATAGAAAGAGGAAATTGTATTGTACAAAAAAAAAAAAAAAAAATTATAAATAAAAGAATAAATACGGAATTACATATTTACACGGTTAAAGATGTAGAGTTTTAGATAATTTAGAGAATTGAAGAGGGTAAGAATAACAAACTTATACAATAGTAACAAATTACATGTTCACAGAATCACAGATTTACAGAAGAAATAAAGATGCAGAATAAAAGGCTTCCAGAAATTGTAGAATTTAAGAATTGCATAAGATTTACGAGAATAAAACGTTGCAGAAATCACGAATTACAGAATTTAAGAATTTAACTGATTTAAAGAATTACGCATCTAAATGAGAGCGAATAAGTTACATGTTAACAAAGGGTAATAAAATATTGTACTGGCTAATGGTGAAACAGGCCACTGACGATGCAACATTAAGATTGAATTGTTGTTGCATTAAATACATTTTTTGTTTTTTAATTATGCTTTTATAATCAGAATATTTTCCTTTCAGTTATTCTTATAATTTTGATGTTTGAAAAAAAAAAAAAAAACGTGTGATGGGCAGAGGGAAAGAGAAAGAGATAGAGAAAGAAAACAAAGAACAATGTAAAAGAAAATTAAAAATAAGAAATAAAAGGAGAGACAACTACAAATGAAGAATAGGAAAAGAAAATTAAGAATGTAAAAAATAAAGAGAACAAGAAAAAGAGAAAAAGAGAATGATAAAGCACACCAAAGATGAGAGAGAAACGAAGGAAACAGCCCAGCGTATGTGGGGGGAAGAGAGGGGAGGAGAAGGAGAAGGAGGAGGAGAAGGAGGAGGAGGAGGAGGAGAAGGAGGAGAAGGAGGAGAAGGAGGAGGAGAAGGAGGAGGAGGAGAAAGAGTAGGAGGAGAAAGAGTAGGAGGGGGAAGAGGGAAAGGACGAAGCAGAGGAGGAGAAGGAGGAGGAAGAAGAGAAGGAGGGGGGAGAGGGGAAGGAAGAGGGAAAGGACGAAACAGAGGAGGAGAAGGAAGAGGAGGAGGAGGAGGAAGAGGAGGAGAAAGAAAAGGAGGGTGAAAAGAGAAAGGAAGAGAGAAAGGACGAAGCAGGAGAGGAGGAGGAGGAGGAGAAGGAGGAGGAGGAGAGAGAGAAGGAGGAGGGGAGAGAGGAAAAGGACGAGGGGGAGGAAGAGAAGCAGGACCGTGACAGATGATTTAATGGTGGGGAAGGGGGGCGGGTGGGGGGAGAGGGGGAGGAGGCCGAGGGGAGAAGATGAGAGGAGAAAGATGGAGATAGCGTAAGTACGTCAAAGGAAGGGTAAATCCCCAAGAA
>NC_061859.1:2144304-2146804 GCF_019202785.1 Penaeus chinensis
ATCTATTGAACTAACAACGATAATGAAGAAAAAAACGATAATGAAAAAAAAACGAAATAATAATAAAAGTCAGAAAGAAACCTCACTAAAGATAAAAAAATAATAAAAAAAACTAAAGATAATAAATAACAAATAAACGACAATAAAATCGCAAGAAAATATATTCAAATAACAACGATAATGAAGAAAAAAGAAAACAAAACAATAATAAAAATCAGAAAAAAAACTCACTAAACAGAAAATAATAATAAAAAAAACTCACTAAACATAGAAAATAATAATTAAAAAACTCACTAAAGATAAAAAAAAACTAAAGATAAAAATGCAATAATTAAACGACCACAAAATCACAAGAAAATCAATTGAACTTATCAACAACAGAGCAACGAAAACTTACCTTTTCCCGGAGAATGTGGTTTCTCGAAGTGTGGCGTCGACAAGGCTCGGCTAAAATGCTCGTCCACCACCGTTGCTGTGTCGCCTGCATAGTGCGTGACCACCATGCAATTGGCAGAGACGTATTTCACCTCCTGGGGGTCGGGGAGAGAGAGAATACAGATGAGGAGATAGAGAGAGGGGGGATAATGGAGAGAATAATAGAGAGGTAATAATGGGGGGGGGGGGGGGATATGAATTTGATATAAGGGCGATATAGGGAGAGGAAGAATTTTATGTATGTGTTGTTGTGTATACATATGTGCGTTTTTGTTTATTTTCCTTCTTTACATAAAGGAAGGTATTGAAATACAATCATCTGTTTTTTCTTCCTTTTTTATCCCTTCTTTCTCATTAAACCAATTTTACTTCCCCGACTACGAGGAAAAACAAAAAACAATACAAAAGAAAACAAAATAACTTCACTCTTCTAGTAATGAGGAAGAGAAGAAGAAAAAAGTAAAAAAATATAAAAAAAAACATTTAAACATGGCGAAAATTGTCCGTAGAGTTTCACACAAAAATTCCCCCCTTCTCACCTATCAATAACTTGGATAACTTAGACAATAACTTGGACAAATAACTTACGTTGGCGTGTTGTGTTGGCGATCCTGGTGGCTCACTATGCGGCGGATGGTGGTGCGAGGAATGGTGGTGATGGTGATGCTGTTGGTGTTGGTGATGGTGATGAGTTGCGTGTTGGTGATGGTGGGGAGGGGGTAGCGAGGGGGTGGGGGGTGCTGAGGGGGCGTCCGCTTCACCACAGAATTTCTGGAAAATGACGAAAAAAAAAAGTTATTGTTTTGTTATATTATGTTTACAATTAGAATTATCACAAGCAGATAGGAATATTGATATCATAATTAGTAATTGAATAATTATTTCAGTTGATCATGATGTTATTGGTCAGTAATATTTTTAAAGTTACTAATTATCATCACTAATCTAATTTAATCTTCGTAATTATAAGTAATAATGATAATGCCAATCCTCATTTCCATTAATGTTGTAGACAGATTTCCCAAGAATATCATTAATATAATTTACATAACTCCCCCCTCTCTCTCTCTCTTCCTTCTCTCTCTCTCTCTTTCTCGCTCCTTCTCTCTCACTTTCTCCCTCTCTCACTCCTTTTCTCTCTCTCTCTCTCTCTCTCTCGTTACTTTTCTCACTCTCGCGCTCCTTCTCTCTCTCTCTCTCTCTCTCTTTCTTTCTCTCTCTCTGTCTCTCTTTCTTTCTCTCTCTCTCTCTCTCTCTCTTTCTCTCTCTCTCTCTCTCTCTTTCTTTCTCCCCCCCCCCCCCCCTCTCTCTCTCTCTCTCTCTCTCTTTCGCTCTTGGCTGTCATTCCTACCTTGTGTACAAAGTTGCGCCACGCACCTTGGCGAAGATTACTTAGAGATTACGTGATTTTGTTCTTTTTCTCCTCCAGTTGAGTTTATTTATTTACATTCATTCAACTTAGAGGTCACATATATAATTATCTACGAGTTGTGTTATTATAATGTGGTGTATGTTTGTGTGAAAGTGGGCTTGAGTTTGTTTGTGTGTTTGGTCGGTGTGTGTGTGTGTGTGTGTGTGTGTGTGTGTGTGTGTGTGTGTGTGTGTGTGTGTGTGTGTGTGTGTGTGTGTGTACGTGTGTGTTTGAGTGTGAGTGTACATGTGCATATTCATACATATATGTGGAAACATGTATATGTGTCTGTGTATGTGTATATGTGTAAACGTGCGTGCGTATGTGTATGTTTGTGTATGTGCCTCTCTGTCTGTCTGTCTGTCTGTGTCTTTGTCTGTGCCTCTCTCTCTTTCTCCCTCTCCTTCTCTATCTCTCTCTCCTTATCTCTCTCTCTCTCTCTCCTTATCTCTCTATCTCTCTCTTTATCCTTCTCTCTCTCTCTCTCTGTATGTAAAGAATAAAAGCGCGTGTGTCTGTCTGTTCGCCGCGGGTGCCAGTGGTCCCGAACTACACTTCCCCTCGCCCATTGTTGTGGCTTTTCCCCTCTGAGTCACGGCGCCAGACACTTCCTCTTGACTGAGCCTCCTCTCTCTCCCTGGCTGTTTCTCTCGC
>NC_061859.1:2151804-2154304 GCF_019202785.1 Penaeus chinensis
CCCCTTCTCTCTCTCTCTCTCTCTCTCTCTTTCTCCCCTCCCCTCCCCTCCCCCTTCCTCTCTCCCTCCCCTCCCCCCTCCCTCGCTGTTCCCTCTTGTGAGGATTCGCTCGTAAAGTTTTATTGTATAATCATTCTGTAATATGTCGCGTTGGCCAGCGTAATATATATTGCCTCGGGTATTCCGCCATGCTAATCTTCGCGTCAGACTTTTTTTTTATATCTTTTTCTTTCTTTCTTTCTTTCTTTTGTGTCTTCTATGGTGATAATTTACGCTTCTTTTTCTTTCTTTTTATTATCTTCGTTACTTTTATTGCTATTATCTTAATCATTTAATTATCATTTAGATCTTCTATGGCGCTAATTTTCGCTTCCAACTTTCTTACTCTGTTTTTTTCTTTTCTTTTATAATCACATTGATTATTTTCATAATATAGTTACGACGTTAATTCGCGCTTAATTTTGTGTTTTTTTGTTTCTTCTTTTTATCGTCTATGGCGCTATTTCAAGCCTCATTCTCTTATCTTCTTCATCCTTTATTATTATGATGATGATGATTATTAATATTATTTTTACATTATTATTACACACACACACACACACACACACACACACACACACACACACACACAAACACACGCACACACACACACATATACACATTTATTTTATATGTATATATGATATACATATATAGTATACATATATAATATATTTATATATATTTTTTTCTTCTTCTTTTTTTTTTTTTTTTTTTCATGGCGCTAATTTACGCTTTCTTCTTTTTCTTCTTCTTTTTCTCACATTTTCTTTCCTCTATAGTCTTTTATGACAGGAATTGCTCTTTTTTCCCCATTTTATATTTTTTCTTCCTTCGTTCTGTTAAAGAGATGTTATTTGTCCTTATTTCCTCTGAATTTATAATGTCCTTGTTATCGACTTTCTTGATATTCCTCTTTTTCCTCTATGTCTCTATTCTTCTTGTTTTTTTTTTGTTCTTCTTCATTTCCTGTCATTTTATTTTACGAGTGTTTCGCTTTTCCTTGTTTTTCTGTTTCTGTTCTTCCTTTCTTGGTTATTTTTTTTTCTCTCTCTCCTTGGTTTATGTTTTTTGTCTCTTTTTATTCTTCTTCCTCTTTTCCGCTTTTTCTGTTTTCCTTTTTTTCTCTGTTTGTTGTTTTCTATGCTTCTGCGTCTTATGTTTTTTTCTGTTATTTTTCTTTCTTCCTTTTTTTTATCTTTTCTCTTTTCATTCTTCCCTTGTTCCTTCTATTTCTTTCTTTTCCTTTTCTAAAGCGCCAATTTTATTCAATATATATATATATATCTCGTCTCTTTAAGTTTATTCTTCTTTCTTTCTCTTTTCTTGTTTCTTCTTTGCTTGTTCTTCCGTTTATTCTTCCCGTCATTCTTATCTTCTTTGTTCCTTTATTTCTCAATCTCCTGATTCCTTAATTCATTTTTTTTGTTTTTCTATTTTTTTCATCTGTTCTTCTGTTTCCTATTTCCCTGTTTTTCTGTCCTTCTATGTGTCTTCTCCTATTGCCTTTTTATTAGCCTGTTTTCCTGCTCCCCTTTTTTTTAATATGCTCTTATTCTCTTATTCTCTCTCTCTCTTTAGGCTTTCGTTGTTACTAAGCGCTGTCTCAAACTCATTTTAAAATTATTATTTACTTATTATTACTATCATTATATATTGAAAAAAAATATTACTATTTTTTCGCCTAGTTTATTTATTATTATTTTTTTTATTCACATTTTTAAACGCGTGTTGTTGAGCTAACTTTTTTTTTTTTCTCCCGAAGCTTCTCGTTCCTTATCTGACTCATTGTCTTTTGAAGCCATTGACGACCAGCTTCATTTAGCTTCATTGTCCCCCGAGGCTGATAACACGTATCTTCGGTTACATAGGCTTTGTGTGATGCGTTTTAATAGCTGTGTGTGTGAGAGTGTGTGTGTTTGGGTGTGGGGGTGGGGGTGGGAGGGGTGGGGTTGTGTGGATGATGTTGTGTGTGTGTGTGTGTGTGTGTGTGTGTGTGTGTGTGTGTGTGTGTGTGTGTGTGTGTGTGTGTGTGTGTGTGTGTGTTTGTGGGTTTGTGTGTCCGTGTGTTCCTGTCGTGTATGTGTGTGTGCGTGTGTGTGTTTATGTTTGCGTATGTATGAATTTTTGTCTAAATCGAACTTGAACGTGTGTATGTATGAGTGTATATGTGTATGTGCATATATGTGTGGGTAGAAAGAAAGAAAGAAAAACAAAAAAATCGCATTCTGTTTTGCCGTGTCCGTATGCGTGCGTGATATTTTTCATTCGTTCGGCTCAATGTCTGGCGAAAGTAAACGGAAGATTCTTATTCTTAAAGGAACATTTTGTGTGAAATGTATTAATAATTACATGCAATAAATCGTGGATATGATGCGTTTAAGTCCCTGGAAATAACTGTTGTATTTCAATTCATCAAAAATAATTACTACTGTTAAAAATACTCTGGAAGTGAATATCG
>NC_061859.1:2164304-2166804 GCF_019202785.1 Penaeus chinensis
AAAAAGAAAAAAAAAAAAAAAAAGAAAATACCAGTTATGACTTTTCGGTAATACGTTTCCACTCGGGGCTTTGAGAACAGGGGGGGGGGGAGAATCCTTCCACCAGGATGCCCACTATTCCTGTCTCCCATCCTTCCTCTTTCATCCTCCTATCCTCCTATCCTCCTATCCTATCTCTGTCCGGGCCTTTCTCTCCGTCCTCCTACCTTCTCTTCTCTTCTCTTCCCTCACTTCTCCTTTTTTACTATCCCTCCCACCTTCCTTCCTTCTTCTCTTTCTTTTTTCTTCGCTTCCTTCTTAATTTTCCTGTCTCTCCTTCCTTCCCTCCTCTTCCTTTCTCTTCCCTCATTTTGTCCCTTTCCTGTCCGTTCTCCTTCCTTCCCTTTCTGTCTCCTCCTTTCTCCTTCCCCCTTCCATCCGCTTACCTTTTTTTCCCTCCCTTCCCCCCTCTTCCCTCCCTTTTCCCTTTCTCTGTCTCTCCTTCTCTCCTCATTCATTCTTTCCTCTTCCCTTCTTGCTTCCCTTCCTTCCACCCTCCGACGTCGAAATTCTTTTTCCAATATTTTCTCTTTCTCCATTCATTCGTACATCGGAAAGGAAGGTCGGGTCTGGCGAAGAGAGTCGGGTCGGGTCGGGTCTGGGGAGAGTCGGGTCGGGTCGGGGTAAGAAAGTCGGATCGGTCACGTCGGGTCGGGTCTGGGGAGAGTCAGGTCAGGTCGGGGGAAGAAAGTCGGATCGGACACGTCGGTTCGGGTCGGGTCAGGTCGGGGGAAGAAAGTCGGATCGGACACGTCGGTTCGAGTCGGGTCAGGTCGGGGGAAGAAAGTCGGATCGGACACGTCGGGTCGCGTCGGGTCTGGGGAGAATCGGGTCACGTCGGGTCGGGTCGGATCGGAGAGAGAAAGCGTTATTATTAAACCCAGAGACAAACGCAACTTCAGTACAGATTCGCGGATTTTCTCGTTGTCCGTAGGAGAGACAGGTGGTCGAAGAGGGTACGCGATCGGGGCACGTAAGGAGTACAGCGCCGTCTGCCGCTTTCTGGCAAGAACGTAAAAAAAAGAGAAAAAAAGTTCTTTCGCTTTGTTCATTTTTAAAAATCTGTTCTCTCGCACTGTTCACTTTAAAAAAATATGTTCTTCCGCATTGATTACTATTTTTGTTTCTTTCGGAGTGTTCACAAAAAAAAAAAAGTTATCTCGCACAGTACTCTATTGAATAACTGTTCTTCTTGGAATGAACGGGAGGACTTCGAGGTATGGGAAAAGACGTTATGTTGGTAGATTAACATATTAAGGAAAAGAGGAAGGAAATGCCAAAGTTATTAACGCGTATTGGGAGACGGAATATTTCTGGAAATTATTAAGAGCGATAAAGAGACCGGCGAAAAGGAATGGAGAAAGAAAAAAAAAAAAAAAAAAAAAAAAAAAAAAAGTATATATATACATATATATTTATATATACATCATATATACATATATTATATATATATATATATATATATATATGACTATACATATATATATTGTTACCGTTCCAATATCGCGTGCAAAGTATAAAGAGTCCGTATATAGGACAAAATGATTTTTTTTATCGAAAAAACAAAGAAGGTAATATAAATCATAAAGAAGGCGAAAATATAGAAAACAACAACAACAAAAAAACATACAACCAATTCTATATCACAGAAAGAGATTTCAAAAACACCGACAATAATATTCAAAAAGAAAGTGTTACAAATCCTACGAATGATAAACCGAAGACGGACGGAATATGCCGGACAGACGAAACCAGACCAATTGTCCGTCCGCAGCGGATCGGAGACGTAAGATTCGCTTATCACATGATTTATGAAAATTAAAAAATGTCAAGTCGAAAGGATAACAAATAAATTATACTTAATCCCTAATTATTTTCTCAAGCATTCAGTCTCGCCAATACTACGGCCTTCCTTCGTTTCTTGTGAATTCTTTGTGTGTTCTTGTGCCTCTCTCGTCTTTGTTATTGTTTTGTCTTTCTGCTTTTATCGTTTTTATCTCTTTTCTTTTTTTATTGATATTCTCTATGCTTTCTTTTTCATGCCCTCTCTATTTTTTTCTCTCTCTCTTTTTAAATTCATTCTCATACTCTTTCTTATTCCCTCTCTTTCTTCATTTCTCTCTCTCTCTCTCTCTCTCTCTCTCTCCTTCCTAAAAAAAATCCCGACACACAAAAACAAAAAACAAAAACACACACAAAAAGGATATAATAATAACAATAATCAAATCAAATCGCAATCAAATGCAAATTACCTCGCGTAATTTCCCCCCCGAAAACTGCCCCTGAGTGTTTCTGAATGACTCGTATCAAAGTCATGACTGAAACACACATCCTCTCTGCGTGACAAGGACCGCCATTACATCGTCAGAGGAAGGGACACTGCGGCTTCTCTGGTGCGCGGGGGACGGGAAAGGAGGTCAGGGAGGGAGAGAGGAAGGATGGGGAGGGAAGGATGAATGGG
>NC_061859.1:2171804-2176804 GCF_019202785.1 Penaeus chinensis
AAATGATGTTTGTTGGATCTTTCGGTAAATTTTTGTATATAGTTGTTTTTTATGCAAAGCATTTGCCTCCATTATTACATACGCGTTTACTTATCTATTTACATATCAATCTGCCAATCAATCTATTCACCTATCTATCTGTCTATCTCTCCACGTCCTTACCTATCTATCTATCTATCTAAATACATGACTGTTTACATATGTATCTTTGATATCAATATCGCATTGTCACTTTCAGTACACTAGTTTTTACTATAATACTTAACGCCAACTTCCATGATATTTTGTTACTTTTTGAATATTTAGTGTGAACGCACCGAAAACTTCTATATAAAAAGAAAAACAAATTCGCAAAGCAGGGTAGAATGAGATTTTTAAAAATCCATATCTATCTACATTTGTCTATCTATCTTTATTCCAGAAAGGTGGGGGGGGGGGGGCTTGTTAGGATATTGTAATATTATCATCACAAACTAAATCTCCCATACTTCATAACTTCTCAAACTCATAATACAGTCATATTGATGGCATTACTATACCAACTAATGTAATTATTATCCGTACATCACTTTTACCATTTAAGTTCTTATCTCTCTTAACAGGAAATGAAGATAATTAACAGTTAGCGAAAACACGAACAATCATGATATTAAAATAGGAAACAAATATAGCTTTCATCTCTACTCTGAAGATAAATGGAATGCTGATGATAATGAAGATAGTGATAATAAAGATAATGACAATTTTTGTGATAACGAGGAATTAATAGCAAGATTATTTATTATGATGATATAGGAAATTTAATTATTAATACTATTTGTGCCAGCTGTAACAACAGCAACAGTAGTAATAATAGTAATAGTTATAGTAATATTGTAATGCTGATAATATTTATGCTCAGAATAGTTATAAAAGTCATGTCGCTAATAATAATAATAATAATAATAATAATAATAATAGTAATAATAATAATAATAATAGTAATAATAATAATAATAATAGTAATAATAATAATAATAATAGTAATAATAATAATAATAATGATAATAATGATAATAAACAATAACGATATTGATAACGATATTAATAATAATAATAATAATAATAATAATAATAATAATAATAGCAATACTGCTACTAGGTGTAACAACAATAATAATACAAGTAATAATAACAATAATAATAATATTCAGAACAATAATAAAAAAATAATAATAATGATAATGATAACGCTAGCACTGATAATTCTGATAATAACAATGATAGTAGTAATAACAACAACAATAATGATAATAGTAATGATATTAATAATAATAATAATAATAATAATAATAATAATAATAATGATAATAATAATAAAAGTTATGAAAATAATAGTAAACATCAACAATAATAATAGTAATGATGATAGTAATAATAATAACAATAAAAGCATAATATAATAATATAATAATAATCATAATATGGAAAAAGATAATAAAAATAATTACTGTTATTATCATTATTATCATAATAATAATTATTATGATTATTATCATAATGATTATTATTATAATTATTATCATACTAATTATTATCATCATTATTATCATAATGATTATTATTATAATTATAATATCAAGCATACTGCATAAAGATAATTCAAAAAATCATTACTATCGTGTATTATTGTTGTTATTATTATCATTATTATTATCATTGTTACTATTATTGTTACTATTGTTAATGGTAATACAAATAGTAACAATAGTAACAATAATAGTAACAATGATAATAATAATGATAATGATAATAATAATAATAATAATAATAACAATAATAATACACAATAGTAATGAAAAATAATAACAATAGTAATCATAAGAACAACAATTCTAATAATACCGATGAAGATAAAAATAGTAATAATAATAATAATGATGATGATGACGATAATAATGATTATGTTAATGATAACAATAACAATAATATCAATAATAATAAAAATAATAATAATAACAATAATGATAATTATAATGACAAAAATAATAACAATAATAATGTAATAAGGGTAATGATGATGAGCATAATGATGACGATGATGATAATAATAACAAGAACAATAACAATGACGATGATAGTGACATAGTAATAATGACAATAACAAATACAACAAATACAACAAGATAATCAGCAAGAGCATTAGTACCCATAATAAAAACAATAATGATAATAATAAAGAATAAAAATAAAATTAATATATATATAATAAAGATAATCGTAGTATTGATTGTAGAGGTACTAGCACCAGTAGTAGTAATAATAAAAACAATAACTATGATAATGATTATAATAGTAATAATGATAATTTTAATAATGATGATAATAATAAAAATAACAATTATAATAATAATAATAATAATAATAATAATGATAATAATAATAATAATAATGATAGTAGTAATCATAATAACTATGATAACAATAATGATAATGACAATGATGAAGGTTGTTGTAGTAGTAGTAGTAATGATAATAGTAATCATAATAATAACAACAACAATAATGATAATAGTAATAATAATATTAATATTAATAGCAATAATAATAATCATCATAATAATAACAATAATCATAATAATAATAATAATAATAATAATAATAATGATAATAATAATAACAGTAATAATAATGATGATGATAATAATACTAATAATAGTAATGATAATGATGATGATGATGATAATAATAATGATAATAATAATAATAATAATAATAATAATAATAATTACAACAACAATAAGAAGAATAGCGGCAATAATAATAATGATAGTGATAATAAAAATAACAATAATAATCTAATAATAATCTTGACAATAATATTAATAATAATAATCTTAATCATAATGATAGTAAGAAATAATAACAACAATAATATTAGCGATGACGATGATGATGATGATGATGATGATGATGATGATGATGATGATGATGATGATGATGATGATGATGATGATAATGATAATAATGATAATAATAATAATAATAATAATAATAATAATAATAATAATAATAATAATAATGATAATAATGATTATGATAATAATAATAATAATAATAATAATAACAACAACAACAACAACAATAATAATAATAATATTAATATTGATAAAAATAATAATAATAATCATTCCTTTTATTACAAATCATCGTCTTCGTTATCATCGATATTGCATAATAAACATTTGTAAATATCTTACAATATCGCGAAACAATAATATACGATATTCTTGCTCTTGTTCCTTCTATGTTCCTATCTTCTGGGGCTAAATTGTTTCTTGTTTATCTACATTTATACATACGGTACAATTTGTAATCAATAAGTACTATTACAAGGTAGATTAATTGTATGATATAATAATGTATTGTTTTCAAGTTTCTTCTTTACTTGTCGACTTCCTTTCAGTATCATGTGATTCGATTAAGAACGTTTTATTTCCTTAAAAAAAAAAAAGGTTTGAGGATTAATTTTTTAAAAATTCCCCCTTGTCTATGAAGCCATTTTCATCATCTTTCATGACATTTCCCCTCCCAACATAACCAGCCGTCACATTGCACCGATTTTCCTACCGCCTTATCACGCCCATCTCACGTCCATCATCATTTATTACCGCCCACGCAACGCCCGCTCATGTTCTCACTTCCCCGCCCATTCAGTAGCCGCTTACTCAAGTTCTCATCAACCGGTTATTTTTCTTTCCCTTTCTCTCTCTCTCTCTCTCTCTCTCTCTCTCTCTCTCTCTCTCTCTCTCTCTCTCTCTCTCTCTCTCTCTCTCTCGCTCTCGCTCTCTCTCTCTCTCTCTTCGGGCCGCCCATGTCTCCCCTCCTTTCCCCTCATGACGCTAACGAGCACTTTGGATGATGTATCATGTACTATCCCATTACCGGACAAATTCGCGGTAAATTATGTAAATATGGAACTAGACAGAATTCGGAAAGGATCTGCCGCCCTTATGGCATCGAGTTGTCTCTGTCACATGGATGGGATTTTAAAGGTATTTTCGACTTTGATATGATTTTACTATGATGGTGATGATAATATTATTACTATATTTATTTACTTTTTCGCTGTGATCATGGACATTATTAGAAAGAGAATAAGTTAAGTCTGATCTTTAAATTATACGATAACTCGACCTGCACTGTCCACCGGAGGTCAGAGCCTAAAGAAACCTGCGGGAAGGTCACAGGGCAGGTCACAGGACCCCCGGAGAACCATCCGACGACCTACCTTCTCTGGCGGAGGAGCGTCGGGGTCCGCCGCCGCAGAGCCATTGGAGGCAGCTCTGTAGGGCGCGCGGGCATGGGATCGCTGCCCCCCGCTGAGGTCCGACGCTCCTTGCTGTTGCTGCTGCTGAGGTTGCTGCTGCTGCTGTTGTTGTTGCTGTTGTATTTGAGTGTTGCTACCCCCCGCCTCGCTGTTCTGTGGTATCTGTGACTGTGGCGGCGGCTGGTGGTGGTGATGGTGGGCGTGGGGCGGACTCTGGGGAGTGATGCTGGGGGCGGGCGGCTGTGGGTGGTGGAGCACGCCGTCAGCGTGTCTGGCCTCCGTCACCGGCGTGGACGACGGGGCGGACGCATGGGGAGGTGCGGCCTGCGGCGTCTCCGGCTGCACCACGTAAGGACTGGGAGCGTACGGCTGGTACATCACTTGAGCACAACTCATATTCGTCGAGTGCGGAGGCCCTGAGCCACAGGGAGCGAAAGGAAGGGTCCTGTTGCCGACTCCTGCGCTGCGTCGAACCGCGGGTCACACTCACTGGCCGAACCACGAGAGTCTTCGCCGAATGCTGACCCTCAGCGCATCACTCTTGACACGGCACATAAGCGTTCGCACTGGTCAGCGTTGCAGTACGCGCTTCTGCCTCGAATTCTTGGGCTCGTTTGTGCACTTTCACTGACTCTCTGCTTCACCTGTCTCTTGTTGACTGAGATTTAACAACAAGGCAGTCTTCCCTGTT